>NC_061114.1:160394207-160394793 GCF_002878395.1 Capsicum annuum | reverse complement strand
CCCCCCCCCCCCCTCACTCTCCTACCCCTACCGCCACCCCCTACCGCCACCCATTCGGAAAAACTATTTCAAATTTTTTTCTTATCTCATCCCCAAACCTAAAACTCAAACCTCTTCTCCCTTAAAAAAATATTTATATTTTTTTAAGAAAATTTAAATTTTTTTCTTTCCCTCGGCTACCGACCTCCCCCTCCTTTCCAAAAAAGAAAATTATTTTTTTTCTTATCCCACCCTTACTGCCCTACATCAACCCCTACCCCTACTACCCCCCCCCCCCCCCCCCACCCCCACACCTCTCCCAAAATCCTTTCCAAAAAAAATTTAGTTTTTTAAAAAGAAATTAAAGCTTTTTCTTACCCCCTACCCGACCCCCCCCCCTCCCAACCCCCTCCCTGCAAAAAAAAATAAAATTTAAATTTATTTTTTAAAAATTTTTAAATTTTTCCTTACCCCCCCCTCACTCTCCTATCCCTACCCCCACCCCCTACCACCACCCATTCAGAAAAACTATTTCAAATTTTTTTCTTATCTCATCCCCGAACCTAAAACTCAAACCTCTTCTCCCTTAAAAAAATATTTATATTTT
>NC_061114.1:160347702-160394107 GCF_002878395.1 Capsicum annuum | reverse complement strand
CCCCCCCCCTCCCCCAAAAAAAAAACTATTATTTTAAAAAAATAATTTTTATCCCATCCTTACTACCTATTTTGACAATCTCAACCCCACCTACCAACTCCTCCCCTCCCCCCCCCCCCCCACCCCCCCACAAAATAAAAATAAATTTTTTAATTTATTTTTTAAAAAAAAGTAATAATTTTTTTCTTATCCCGCTCCTTTTATTCTATTCGTTCTCATTGTTTTTGTCAAATATTTACAAATACATTTATAAAATATATACTTACCCAATTTGCATAACGAACACAAGAATATACGTAAAAAAATAACTTATTTTTCTAGAAAATATTTCTCCTCCTTCATATCGAACACACCCTAAAAAAAGTATTTTCAGGGTCAAAAATTATTTTCTAAAATGTATTTTTACTTTTTATCTAAATACTAAAATATATTTTCTGTAAAATATTTTTTTCATTAACCAACCAAACACTAGAAAATATTTTCTGAAAAATATTTTCTATTCACCAATCAAATATAAGAAAATAACTAAGAAACCAACTTATTTTTCTGAAAAATATTTTCTAAAAAAATATTTTTTATGAAAAACATTTTCCTTCATACCAAACACACCCAAAGACTCCAAAATTGTTGGAATTTTGAAGCATTGATTGACATAAATTTCATCGTACTACTTTTAGATATCCTCAGTCATCCACATCACATTTACCAATTTTCCCTCTTTCCCCGCATCCATATATATATTATTCTATTTCTAATTCTATTCTAACTAATAACTAGTATTTGTCCCCGTGCAATGCGCGGATCATTTCAAAGCAAGAAAATTCACCAACATGTTTATCATATGTATTATGTACCATCATCAACATAATTTTTATACTTCATATTGCATTTAGAAAAAATCTCTCAATTTTAAGTCCCATAAAATATTAATCTCTAATCAAATAACAGAGTATTGTAATTTATCTCAAACATAATAAATGCAAATCTATCTGACAGATTTTGCCTCTCAAATAATATCTCAATTTTTAATCTATAAAAAAAATTATTAGTGAAAGACGTATAGTTTAAAGACGTTCTATTTCTTATAGAATATGCTTTTAGTTGGTGTCTGTCAAACAAAGAAAACTAATAATATTGAAGATAAAAGTTTAATCAAAGTAAAGGTTACAAAGTATAGTGACACGTTCACTAAAAAAAAAATCCTTTGTAACCAATATCTATTAACATAAATTATAAGCTTAACACAAAAGCAGAAAAAGAAATAATAGTAACTTGGTCCCCGGCATCTACCATTATACCAATAATGATCGGTCAGACTATTGCTATCCATAATAAAAAAAAAAGCATTTGCCTATTTATATAATGGATAGTATGGTACGCCACATATTGGAGAATCTGCACCTATATTAAATTTTAGAGGACATACAAAAATGATAATAGATCTCATCGTTAATGTTAATATTAATAAGAAAATCTAAATGTTTACGATTCAGTAGTAGGAGGGTGATCAAAGAAGGCAGTTATAAAAAAATAAGACATAACAACTAACAAAGAAATTCAAATGCTAAAAAAATATCAAACAAATATGTGAATTATACAAACTTATATAGATGTGAAATGCAATTAAAATAGTAATCTAAGTAAACATGACTTACTATTTCATTTAGGTCAACATTGTCAAATCTCCACAAATTAACAAAATAAAAAAATATAAAATAAATGTATTATAAATAAATTTACAAACACAAAAATTAGTACTTATTATACAAATTTAATATTGACCAACATAATTGTAATCTTTCATGATTTTAATTTTAGCAACAGTCTTATAAATCAAGATCATCTGACCCATTCTATCTTCAAGAAAAATTCGACCAAGGAAAACTTTAACTCAATCTCAACTGATTGTTAAGTCCTTGTACTTCTCAGCAATTAGCAATTTATTAGATCAATATTCTATGTAAAACATATTTCAAATATAATAAAAATATAAATAGGTATAGAGAAAAAAATAAGAATTGAATCCCTATTACATTTTTTCCTTAATATATTTTTTTTTATTCTTAAACGAAAAAGAACATTTTTATCAACGTAGTGGAGAAAATTATACAAATTAGAGTATATAAATTAGTTTTCGATTTTTTCTTTATTGCATTTTTTCGTCTATTTTTTAATTAGTTTACTAAATGTGACTTCATTAGCTTGTTAGATGTCTTTAATATCATTATTATCACCACTTTCATTTAAATATAATTGGTATAGAATTTTCTGCTCTTGATCTATTATTTATAATTCTATTCTATTGTTCAATTATATATTAATTATTTAATTAATTAAAATTTTAAAATTAACTCAAGCATAGGATCCTCACATTATTACTATCTCCACTTTTGTTTACATTTTTCTCTACTATAATATTTTAATTAGTTTTAGTTGTTTACTATTTTACATCGTATATAGTAAAATAATATCAAATCTAAAACTAATTTGTTATTTTTAAATTGTTTAAAATGTTTATAAATAATTATTTAAATAATTTACCATAAAGCATATCAATTTTTTCGATATTTTAATAATCTCATAAAGTTTTAATTTATTTTAAAAAAAATTGATAAAAAGGAGTATCTTCTGATAAAAAATAGTAAACAACTATGTAAAACTCTACTACTACTACTCAAATGACAGAAGCAATGCATGTTTGATACTTAGAAGGCATAAAAACTACTGATCGTCCTTGTTTTTGTATTTTTGAAGTTTCTTACATGCTTAAATGAAAGCATAAATTTATTCAAATAAAAAAGATACTAAATACATAGTTAAAAGGCAAAAAATAAAGAAAATTGGATAACACATAAATATGTCTACAAAATTTTTAATTTTTTCTAAAGTTTTTAAAATTATTTTATACGTCATCCCTCGTTGTAAAGTGAAGACAGAGAGGACTCGACTTTGATTGATTCCTTGCATCGACTCGTTGAAATTCTGTGAATCGAATTATATTGAGATTATTAAAGATAATGTTGATTAACAAAGGAAATAAAATTGACCACAAACTTAGTAAACTTATACACTGTATAATTAAGTTTGTGTTCCTCTTTAATGCATAGGCATAATTAAGAAACTTTTTAATGCAGAATCAATTTGCGGTGATATCTACTTTATAGATTATAAACAAATTATTTATATGCAAACTTGATTTATGTAACGTAATTATTTAAATGTGTTAATGAATCAATAATACTATTGAAAAACAAAATAATTAATCATATGATAATTGCACTAAGATGTCAAATATGATTATTTCTTACAAATTTCATATACATTTATTGTGATCAAGTGTTTGCTTGAAGATCAAAGTGACAAAAAATATATGCATCTTGCCTATATGTCAATAATATCCTAAGATTTTAATTGACAAAATGATGGTAGAGATTTATGTATTGTGTTTTCTACCAACATAATCATCTAGCATCAAGTTAACGTAGTATCTACTTTAATAGGAGTATTTAACTTTCTGACAATTAAAGAGCATAGTAAATTTTATGCATTCAAAATCTAGTATTTTGTATTCAAAGAATTGCAATATACATAAGGCATACACAAGTCTCATAAACAGTGGCTTTTGCAACAGCTTCAAAGTCATGTTCAAAGAAGAGGAGAAAAGGTAAATCGTAAAAAAAATAAAAAAGAATTTATGAATAGATATATACCCAAAAAACTTTTTTACAGTTTATAATAATAGTTCCATAATTTTTGAATTTACGTAAATTATTTGGATTTTTTAATGTTTTGCTTTATCTGTGTGAAGTGGGGAATATGGGTGACGGACTGAAAATACTTTTTTATTTATCTTTTTAAATTTTTTATTATAAAAAGTTTCAACAAACATCAAATTCAGAAGGAGCAATATTTTTTTAAATCATTTTAACGTCTGCCTCAATTAATAAAGATATCATTTTTACTACAAACAACTTGATGGTTCCTATTTTTTTCCTTTTTTTTGAACTTTCCGGTTAAATGTAAAAATTTTACTTTTAATTGAAATTGAATTTGAATTTGATCATTAATTATTAAAAAAAAAAAAAAAAAAAAAGAGTAAAAAATAGTTGTCCAATTGCATTTAAACTTTAACCTTTAAATCTAATTGACTTCTCAATTCAAAATTTAAATAATTCTGAATTAGAATTTATACTTTTCTACATATACATGAATTTAAATCAAATAAATTGACGTCTCAAGCATTTTGATGATCATGCATTTGACTTCAATTAATGATAATACACAAAGATTTAACAAAAATTTTTTGGCCAGCCCAAGTGTCTATGATGTTTGGTATACAAATTACAATTTAATTTTTTTTATTCATCAATTTATAACATAACTTAAAATCTTTATATAACAATAAAATAAAATAAGTAAGAATCATTCACCTACATACCTTGGTTTGAGCGGAAACATGCCAGATTGGAGCAATAATTTTTTACTTTTACGTTAATGCCATTTTGGTATGTTACATGCCAGATTAGTTTGATGATCCAAGCATGTTGTAATAGTTTTAACTGTCATCATAGCTTTTAGACCACCAATAACATCAAGAAAATGCCCCCATCATAAACTGAATAATATAGGAGAAAAACTTGAGTGGCGAACTAATATCAGGCATCCTGATGAATTTGGATAAATGAAGAGATGCATTAAAATGTAGAAAGAATTACCTTGATTGTATTAATTTTGAATTTATGCGTGAACAGTGAAGTGCCAATTTTGTATCTTCAATCGTCTCCTACACAGATAATAATCATTGAGCCATGGTTGTTCCATGTATACATATTGGATGATAAAATATACTTAAATCTTTTTAAATATTGATATACCTTATGCAAAAGGTAGCGTAGACATCTGAAACTTTCAAATCTCAGATTCGCTTCAGCCTCTATGTGACAATTGATCTACATATATAACCAATATCTAATCTTTGCAAATGTAGGATAGTCCCTTGAAGAGCAGATTTGGCTTCTTCACTTGTCTCCTACGTAGATTTTTCTTTCTTTTGGTAATATTGCATTAACTGAATCAGAATTGATTTTTTTTAAAAAAGAAAAAGATAAAAAAAACTGGAGTTTATTAAATAACGAATTACATAAGTTAAGAGGATAACAAACTTGCAGAAGAAATCTATGCTACCAAAACTTACAGAGTCGGATATGTGGTGGCAGCAAGCAGTGGTTGTCTAGAGAAACTATACATCAGCATATTTATAATTAATTTTCCATCAATAATGGTTTTAAATGGATACTGTAGTATCCTTAGTGGCCTAAAATTCATGGGCTACGTGTAATTGTGGACAGTTTTAAAAGTAAAAAAAGAATTTTTAAGTGGTCCTAAAAATATGAAATATTTAACTGATTCTATTATAGTCAAAACAGATAATAGGTGATTAGTATTAACTTTTTTGTAATCTTTTAAAATAATAAGGTAAGTTTTAAAAGTAAAAACTAACAATTTAAACGTGTACTCTAATTAACAAATTTTTTTAACAGATATCTTCAAATATGGCCTTTGACTTTATTTTGTACCATTATTATTTTACTTCAAATAAGCTGTAGTTAAATTTGAATTTAATGAATTTCTTAAAAATAATTACATGATTATAATTAGAAAAAAAGCCTTAAAATTATTGGTATATCGCCTTTTTTAAAAAAAGAATAACACGCTGATACCTAATAAGTTTTTCTTTCCTATATTCACACATACAAATTGGAGGTTCTTTATGTGATGCTATCGATTATTTTAATAATTAATATATTTACTATAATATAGGTAATATATATTCATATTGATAATTGAATAAACCAAATTGTATGTTGCACGTTTTTTTTTTTTCTTAAATGTAAGTAACTTGAGACTTTGGGCTGTAGGTTGACAAAAGAGTTTTAAAATGAGGTGTAGGTGACACAAGTCTTAATTATTAGGTGGAGGTGACAATTACTTTATTATGGATTAAGAAAGTTGGGAAAGTTTGAAAATAACTCATAAGTTTTTAAATTTACACTTTGATCCAAATGTTAGCCTATATTACGGAAAACGGAGGGAAAAAAAGGTGTCTTTCTCTCTCTTCTCACCCATTATTGTTTTCTCTCTCTTAGCGATTTTTGTTGTTCATTGTTGCTGCTGCTTCATTCGTCATCTTCTATTTCATTATCATCATCTTCTACTTTATTATCATCTTCATCTTCTTCTTATTGACCATTTGTTGTTGTTGTTGTTGTTACCGCTACTGTTGCTATTTGACCAATTTCTTAGGTCAAATTTTATTTCGAACATCACTTTCCACTTTGGCATTACTTCATAGGAGACCTTGGTAAGTCAAATTATGATTTTTAGTTGAATTTGTCATCTGGGTAACTGCTATTGTGTTGTTGTTTTCCAACAATGGATAGAACCTAATCATGAATCCAACATAATATCCATTTGTTTAAACAGATAGATCATCTATTGCGATAGATGAGACATTTATTTCAACGAAAGACTGATATATTGGATTCATGTTTAAACAGATGGGTTATCTATTGCAACAGATTAGTTATCGTGCGATATGATAAATATTTGTTTCAACAGATTAGTAACCTGTTGCAACAGAACCTGAACACGATTCCAACAGAAGTGTTGTCTGTTGCAATAAGGTAAATATCTGTTACAATAGACTACTAACCTGTTACAACAGGTAAGTCATCTGTCGCAACAGGTTAATTATCTATTGCAACATGTCACTCATCTGTTGGAATCAGCTTCAAAGGTGATTTAGTACTGTAACATCAATCCCAACAGGCGCTTCATCTGTTGCAACAGATATTTAGGAGCGTAACATGAATCCCAACATGTAAGTAATTTATTGCGACTGATCACTTACCTGTTGCAACAGATAACACATCTATTGAGATTTATTCACGGCACTATGAAATCACTATCAACTTGTTTTAACAAATGACTTTATTTAGGTACCACTAATAGAGGGATCAATAACAATAGGGGTGGATTGTCATAGTCAATGGGTCAAGAAGAGCAATCGATATATATGGCGTTGGAAGGAAAGTGAAATGCTAGAGACGATAGCTATGATAGTCCAAAGTGATATTTCATATGATGATTTTGTGAACTTAATCATCAGCTTTTGTAGACTGAATTGTTAACTGGAAGAACTCGCCATCAGCTACATCCACAGCTTCTTTGAAAATCAGAGGGTACTACCTTTCAAGATAACCGATTAGGTTTAGTTGCATGCTTATCTAAGTGATTCAACCAGGCCGGTGTTAAGGGTGTACATGGTTGAAAAGACGAGAGAGAGTGAGAACCAGAACGTAGAAGAAGAAAAAAAAGACTTCTTTGATGATAGGTTGGATGATCTAGACATAAATATTCTAGATGATGATCAAACACCTACGCCCATTGATGCGACCAATATTATATGCAGTTCTTCTCAATCGACACAGTCTGGAAATCTTCAAGACGACGGGACCGACTTTTTTATTGGAATGTCATTCAAGGACAAGAATGAATTATCTAATACTTTGTTTATTTCTTTCTTGAAAAAAGATTTCAGAATAAAGAAGGTGATTAGTTCGAGCAGTGTCTTTTGCTTCAAATGTGCTAATTCGAACTGCAAGTGGTGGTTGAGAGCGGTGAAGTACTCAAGTTCTGATCGATTCGTCATTCATAAATATGAAAAGCATCACACATGTGGTTCGGAGCACAACTCGAGCCAAAATTCTCACTCCATGGGAAAGGTCCTCGGTAAATATTTCAGGAGTAGTTTCCTCGATGGCAAAGGCCCTTCAACAAGGGTTATGGCCAATCAAATCCTTACGGATTTGGGTGTCCTGGTCAGTTATTGGAATGTATATGCAGCCATGGGGATTGCCAAGGACCTGGTTAGGGGAACACTCGAGCATGGGTATGAAGTCCTGGATGCTTACCATTACATGATTGAGTCCACAAATCCTAGAATAAATACGACATTGCATCTAGATAAAAATGGAAGGTTCAAGTACTTTTTTGTATCCTATGGTGCTTGGATTCAAGGTTTTCGACATTTGAGAAAAGGCATAGCTGTCGACGGTACCTTCTTGAGGAGCAGGTATAATGGAGTTCTGCTAGCGGCGGTGGTGCAGGATGCGGAGAATCACAACTTTCCTATCTTTTTTTGTGTAGCAAACAAGGAATGGGATGCCTCTTATGAATTTTTTTTAACAACTGCGATGCTGCATCGAAGATACCGAAAAGTTGTGTTTTGTATCAGATAGGCATCTAAGTATTCCAAAGATGGGTTCACTTTTCTTCACTTCATCTTACTTTGACTATTGCATCAGACATCTTGGAGAGAACATTCGAAACAACTATCACAACGAAAAGGTCGTCACCCTTTTTTATAGTGCAGCTAAAGCATATAGTTGAGAGGAGTTTTTAGACCATTTCAATCAATAGCGGATGTGAATCCCAAGGTAGCAGAATTTCTCGCACGTGTAAGTTTTGAGAGATGGAGCCGGGCATTCTATCCAGCAAATAGGTACATTCTTATGAATTTAATGTCTTGTTTGATTTACAAATTTAGTATGATGTCATACTAAGTGATTCTTTTCTATAGGTACAATATTATGACATCAAACATAGCTGAATCGGTGAATTCATTGTTTGGCGATAAAAGAGAATTTCCCATCAAGGCTATATTTGAAAAAATAAGCGAGAAGTATAGTGATTTTTTTAACGAAAGGTGTGTGCAGTTCAAGTGCCCAGAAAAAAGAACCCGATTTGTTCTTGAAATCGAAAAAAATATCAACGAACATCAGTTTGGGAAATAGGTTATTCTCTCATAAAATAGCAGATTACAAATTTCATATCACCGGTCATGGTGATGCTGCCACGATCGATCTTCAAACAAGATCTTATACGTGTAGAGTTTTTAACTTGGACAAAATACCTTGTCTACGTGCTATGGTAGTGCTTCGAGCTCAATACAGTCATAACTATGGACCTGAAGTTTACGTGCACTCTTCTCAATATTATTCGGTAGAAAAATATGAAATGACATATAGTGGGCATATTACTCTAGTGCCTCCCGAAGAATCTTGGGTTGTTCTAGCTGAGCTTATGAGAAGATTAATACCTCCTCCATATATTGACCCGAGCACTATCAAATCAGGAAGAAAGCCATATAAGAGGAAGCGTGGAGTTGGAGAATCATTTTCATTAAGAAGAAACAAGTGCTCCATATGTAAGTGCGCTGGCCACAAAAGAACTACATGCCCGAATCGTAATCCACTATGATTGTTGTAATTGCAGAAACTTGTGTTGTTGTTTGTTTGTTTGTTTGTTGTGGACTTTTATATATTTAACTCATTATTGTGAACCTAATATTATCATTTATTATATATAAAATATTTTTTTTAATAACTTGTGCATCAATAAAAAAAGGTAAAACATGAACTAAATAATACAGCAGACCACAATTATTCTCAACAGTTGCACAAATAACTGAAATATTTTCCTCCAACAGATGACAAATCTGTCAAAACAGACGGATAATCTGTTGATAGAAACCCAATAGATGACCAATCTGTTCCAATACATGGTTCATCTATTGAAAGAACTCAAAAGTCATAATTGCTAGTGCTACTGGATTCAACATAGCTCCTTGCCTCCAACTGTCGACATGTTAACATGTATGTATGTTTAGATTAGAAGAAATAGACAGAATGAAAATTGAATAAGAATTAAAATGCCAAAGTCTGACTAAAAGTAATTTTTTCATTAAATAAAAAATAAAATACATTAGGTATGGATCCGATATAGAAAAATTAAAATACATAAGCTAAAAGAAAAAACACATTCTAATTATTATTATCATCATCATCATTGTTAATGACAGCCGAACAATCAACTCGCAGCAGCAGGGCCTTCATCGGCCTCTGCATCTCTCTGAACATCATCGCTCTCATAGCGACCAACTCCTTCTGCAGGTCATTATCCTGCCTCTGAAGTTCTCACACTGTGTCGCGTAGAATAGCAATATCCATAAAAGAATCAACCATATCTAAAACACGCATGAATTGACAAATGTAAAGAAAAAAGTCAAAAATGTAATACAACGTATACGACCAACTGGTAAATTTACACCAGAAAAAAACTTACCTCAACGAGAAAGGAATATGCTCTTTAAAGAGAAGTGGTTGAAGATGTCACACGAAAAGAAAAATACAAGAAATAAATAAAGTTGTATTGAATGAGGATTAAGGAGGGACCTATTTATAGAGGATTGAATCTGGACATGTCAGGCCAAAAGGTAGGACTGTTCAGCTCCATTGTATTAATTACATTCAAACTAGTGGCATTTTGTTTTCTGTTAAAAGTCGCGACTTTTTATTTTACATTAATTACTTCTCACCTTTTCAAAATGGTTTGAGACTCAATAAAAGCCATTATTATTGAGTTGTTGCAATAGATCGTCCATCTGTCGTAATAGATTTAGCATCTGTTGCAACAGATGGATTAAATGTACAACAGCCAGTCTGTCAAAATAGATTTACCATCTGTTGCAATAGATGGTTTGTATATGCAACAGATAAGACATCTGATGCAACATATGTATTATCTATTGCGACAAATAGACAGTATGTTGGAGGAGATATTTTGATATCTTCTAACAGATGATTCATCAGTTTCAACAGATGGAGTATTTGGTTCATTAGCTGTTTTGAATGTGTTAGATAAAAATTCATGACTCTTCACCTCTTTTTAATAGTTCCTTTGTTTCGTATTAGTTGGGCCCTATGGGCTTGGCACACCAATTAATAAAAATATAAATTAGGTAATTATTTTATCAAATTGGCCTTATTAATTATACTTTGAAAGTATAAATATGAATAATATACTTTATGTAGTTATTTAATAATAGGGGTAATCTTGGAAGAATATAATAAAATTCTCTTAATTTTATAATTAGGACAACTAAATTGAAACAAACATTTTTAGCAAGAAGTAATCACATGCGTGCAGATGAATAAAAACATAGTCTGGTCTGTCGCAACAGATTTACCATCTGTTGCAACATACGGATTATCTTTTGCGACAGATGGACCATATGTTGGAGGAGATGTTCTGATTTCTTCCAACAGCTGATTCGTTAGTTACAACAGATGGAGATTTTGATTTATTAGCTGTTTTGAATGTGTTAAGATAAAAAGTCATAACTCTTTACACCTCTTTTTTAATAGTCATCACATGCATGCAGATAAATAAACAACACTGTCTGACATGTCCTGATGGAGTAGGAAGAATAAGGTGCGTGCAACGGATCTCATTTTCATGCGTGTGAGTTATGTATATTATTGGTCAGGCTACTGTGACAAACACACATAAAGTGCAATAATTTTGTGAATGCAGTTTTTTACCGATTAGAGAATGATCCTTCAAACAAGATCTTGCATTGTATATTTTAGTTTGATAGGTGCGAACTGATAAGGCCGAAGGGTTCCAAGACAGTGGTGTCGATACTCTATTACAATTTAATGATGGTTTATGCTCATGTTTTTGTGTCAAGTTTGGGGAAGGGTTCAAGTTTTTGGCGGCAGTATAAATATCCAATAGTAATTGGACCGGTTTTAATGGCGCAATGGACTTCTTGAAAGGCCTCCGAAGCCTCGCAATGCAAAAAATAATGATGGAACCAATAGAAATTCTTCTAGTCCAAATTTATATAGATGAATTGCTGGAGGAGACTTTTATACAGCAGAAGGTGCTTGGGAGAATACTTGTGCGTGAAGGGGGAGGTGGAGAAGGCCATATATTATCTCAGACCTTGATATATGGCCAATGAAATTGACATGAGAAACCTGAACTCAGACTTTTATACACCAATGAAATCGATATAATCCCATATTTTTAATGAAGGAGTAGTTGGTTCAGGTTTCAATTCAGACCGACAATCCTGTGAAGATGCTTTCTTAGAGTTCAGGTCCTGCCCTTTGTGATAGTCTTCATTTAGGCCACACTCGCTAGTTGCATTCTCGAGCAAAGTGTCCAGCTTTAGTCTTGTTGACCATTCTTCTTTTTCTTCAATGACTGATAAATTTTCATTTTTGGATACACTTTCACATTTGCACCTCATCCAGTTTTTTCATTTTTCATATCAATTTCATTATCCAATTTCGCTACACTTTCCACCCCACCCTGTGTTTCCACTTAAACAAAAACTGAGATAATATATGGCCTTCTCAACCTCCCCCTCCTCACACAGGTTTTCTCCCAAACACCTTCTGTTATATAATAGTCTCCTCCAATAACCCATCCATATAAATTTGGACCAGGGAAATTTCTATTGGTTCCATCGTTGTTTGTTGTAGTACGAGGCTTAGGAGGCCTTTCAATAAATCCATTAAGCCATTAAAATCGATCCAATCACTATTAGATATTTACACTGCCGCTAAAAACTTGAACCCTTCCTTAAACTTGACACAAAAACATAAGCACAAACCGTCATTAAATTGTAATAGGGTATCGACACCACCATCTTGGTCCCTCAGCCTTACCAGTTCAAACCTAACAATCTTAACTGTAAAATTCCATATGTTGTTTGAAGGATTAAAGCCTAATAGGTAAAGAACAAACATTCACAAAATCAATGTACTAGATGTGTGTTTTCATGATAGGTTGATCAGTAATACACACCTCCCACATATGAAGTGGTTCCATCTGTAAGCAGCTTATTCCTCCAAACCCATCTTTACTCTAGCCTTTAATGCTGGCCGGGCAAAAGTGGATCCAGTTTCACTTCCTTTTATCTGCAAACAAGAGAAATACATTTGGTATAAAACAAGAAAAGAACAAAAAGAAAACAAAAAGAACATTACAAAAAGGTAACACAAAATTGAGTGAATCAACAGATGACCAGTATGATGTAACAGATTACCCATCTGTTCAACTAATGAGGCATCGTTACAAAAGATGGATGAAATGTTACAACAGATGGGTCATCTGTTGGAATAAATCAAACCAGCCTAGCTACTAGTTTAATTTCTTTAAATAGTTGCTTCGTCTGTTCCAACAGCTAATTCATCAGTTGTAACAGTTGAGGAAACTATTGCACCACCAACATCAATAACAAAGAAACAACACCATATGTTCCAACACATCCACAACACAAACGTCACATGTTCCAACATGACCACCACCCCCAACAACAGCACAACCAAAGTACCAAACAAAAGACATAAAAAAATTATACTAACAACAAGGCTTTTTAAGTTCTCCCAACAGATGACTTTTTTTGCATATTTTAATAAAAATAATGGTTCGTTCATTCAAGACTTAAAAGTCACCTTTCCTTCAATTTTCTCAATAAATAGGAAATTGGTAGTGGGTAAATCATTAATAGCAACAGATGTAAATATCTAATTTAAATGACATACAAAGAAGAAGAGATGGAAAGAGCAACAGTGAACCGTACCTGCAGTGTCAAAAAAGCAAACGAATTAGAACATCTAGTTCACTCAAGAAAAGATGTTGATTGGTTGATATCCTAAAGGATACTTATCCAAAAGAAGAGAGAAAAGAGAGGAAAAAAAGAAACAAAGATAATTAAGAATTGAGAATAAAAAAGAGTGATGAGTTGAGTCTAAACTACTTTATGGCTGAAGGAGAGAGTTCTAGATATAGGTTTTAAATATTCATTAATAAATTTTAAGGGGCACGAGGTAACGGTGACATTGAAAAGACCAGATAAGACTACTTCCTCAGGAGATTTTTGAGTTATCCAAGTAGTACCGAGTAATATTTTTTACCGCCTTAGTTTTTTATCTCGGACAGAAAATACCTAAATTGCTTTAAAAAAGGATCTTAAAATATTTAAGTACAACAAATGATAATTTCTGTTTAGAAATTTCCAAAGCTCGGTCATCTATCCCAATAAATGGCGTAATCTATTTGATAGTTTAAAATAGATGTGTAATATGTTACAACAGATTACCTAATCTGTTTGATTTGATCCAACAAAAAAGATATTTGTTGCAATAGGTTGAACATTTATTTATATATAATTTCAATTGAGTTCATATGTTAGACTAATACCTTCATTGAATGTGAGCTCTCATAGGGTCAACTACACCTTCAATTGAGTCTTTTGGCAATTGCATGATGAGACGATATTGCGTTCCTCCTGACTAGAGTCATTGATCGATCACTCTGAGCCGAATTGATTCTTACTACCTCATATGTTAGACTAATACCTTAACTGATTAATCTAGAACTAAGGTACTAATACCTTAATTGAATAATCTAGGACTAGGGGTGAGTTCTCATAGGGTCAACTACAACTTCACTTGAGTTTTTTGGCAATTACATGATGAGATAGTATTGTGTCCCTCCCGACCAGAGTCATCGATCGATAACTCTAAGGTGAACCGATTCTTACTACCTCATATGTTCAACTAATACCTTAATTGATTAATCTAGGACTAGGGGCGAGTTCTCATAATGTCAACTACAATAGATGACAACTCCTATTTGATAATTTATAACAGATGGATAATCTATTGTGATATATGACTTAATCCATTTGATAATTTACAATAGATGGGTAATCTGTCACAACAAATGACTTAATCTATTTGATAGTTTATAATAGATTCATGATATATTATAACAAATAATGTATTTTGTTTGATAGTTTACAACAGATGCGAAATATATTGCAACAAATTACCTAATTTATTTGATTTGATCTAACAAAAAAGACATCTGTTGCAACAGGTTGAACATTTATTTATATATAATTTTAATTAAGTTCATATGTTATACTAATGCCTTAATTGAATGTGAGCTATCATAGGATCAACTACAACTTCAATTGAGTCTTTTGGCAATTGCATGATGAGACGGTATTGCGTTCCTCCAACCAGAGTTGTGATCAATCACTCTGAGCCGAACCGATTCTTACTACCTCATATGTTAGACTAATACCTTAATTGATTAATCTAGGACAAGGGTACTAAGACCTTAATTGAATAGTCTAGGACTAGGGGTGAGTTCTCATAGGGTCAACTACAACTCCAATTGAGTCTTTTGGTAATTACATGATGAGACGGTACTGCATTCCTCCCGACCAGAGTCGTCGCTCGATAACTCTAAGCCGAACCAATTCTTACTACCTCATATGTTCAACTAATACCTTAATTAATTAATCTAGAACAGGATACTAATACCTTAATTGAATAATCTAGGACTAGGGGTGAGTTCTCATATGGTCAACTATTGATTAATCTAAGACTAGGGGTGAGTTCTCATAAGTACAACAGATGACAATGCCTATTTGATAATTTATAATATATGGGTAATCTATTGCGACATATGACAATCCATTTGATAATTTACAACAGATGGATAATCTGTCACAACAGATGACTTATTCTGTTTGATAATTTATAACAGATTCATAATCTGTTATTACCTAATCTGATTGATAATTTACAACAAATGTGAAATCTGATGCAACATATTGGACATTTATTTTTATACAATTTCAATTGAGTTCATATGTTAGACTAATAGTACATAAGTTGATTAATCTAAGACGAGGGGTGAGTTTATAGGGTTAACTAGAGTACTTGATCAACTACAACTTCAATTATTTTTATATAATTTCAGTTGAGTTTATATGTTAGACTAAATAGTACCCTTTTGGCAATTGCATGATGAGAGGGTTAAAAATTATACATACCTTTTATAATTTTAAAAATAATTAAGATCAATTTAGATCAAATTAACATTTTCAAAACTTGTCATTCTTTTCCAAAATACAAATCAACCCATATAAAAAGTTTCATTATTTCAAATCTCGAGTTCTCTCTCTTTCTCTCTATTTTCACTCAACAAAGTACAAACAACAACTACTCAATAAATTTGCTCAACCCTCAACAAAAAATTATTTTTCTTCTTATTTTCGACCACATAGGTGTTATTTTCGATTTCATTCTTACTTGTATCAGTCGTTTTCTTTGTCTTCATAGGCAATAGAGTTCGAAAAGAGTTCTATATTTGTTATTTTTTTCTAAAAAATAAGGACTTTTAAGTTAATGATGAAAAATAAAACTTTTAGTTGTACTATCTTCGAGAATGGGTTTACAATTTTAAGTTTTGATGGTAAAATTGTAGGAAGAACTCGAGAAATCCCTAGTTTTCGTTACAGTGTTCCGTTGACTATCGTGGTATTATTGAATGGTATTTGTGGTATTGGTGGTGGTGGTGGTGGTGTTTGTAGTCGTCGTCGTGGCACTGGTGGTGGCATTGGTTGGTGGTGTTTGTGGTGGCTGTCGGTGGTGTCACTATTTATGGTGTTTGTTTGTGGCATTGGTTTGTGGTGTTTATGATGGTGGTTATTGGTGTGTCGTATTCGTGATGTTTGTAATGTATTTTTTAAAATTTATGTATATATCAATTGTAATGTAATTTTTGTTTTTTCTGTTGTTTGTAGGTAAAATATGTCTCCCAAAAGAAAAGAAAGTGAAAGTTGATCAATGTTTGACCACCCAAAAAAAGGCTACAGTACAGAGGGATTCGGAGGAGCTTCCTAAATAATCTCAGTCAGGGAAAAGTGAAGCTGAGGAGAGATATGAAAATAATGTTGAGGGAGGTGGAAAAGGGTCTATATATGGTGATGAAGAAAATAAAAGTGAGAAAGAGAAGAAATTGGAGAGTGAGAAAGAGAAAGAGGATGATCATCAACATGATGATAATGGATTACCAATGGGGCGTGAATTAATATCGACATCCCAGCATGATCCTATCAAAACTTTTAGTGTTGAAAGGTTTCAAGTTGCGATGCCGAAAAATGACCCAGAAGCAAAACAACTAACTATTCAAATCGTACTTAAATGTCAGATGGGGAAATTTTTTAAACATTTTATGAAAATTATGAAGAACAAAAACATTGGCAGACTTTTTAAGAAGAGCTGCTTTAGAGGCTTTCTTGAGCTGCCTGAGGACCTCTCTACCTGTATCTATTTCCTTATGACGATAGTATATGGTCTTATCAAGTGCAGGATCAAGTACGTGGGGGATAATAAAGATTTGGAGGAGGGGGCAAAAAGAAGATGGATGAAATCTGGATTAACTACTGTGGCATACCTATTTGTTTTGGCTTGCAAGAGTTTACCATAGTAATGGGCTTGAGATGTCATCGTCCAAAAGAACCACCACCCCGCAAAAGATCCAAGGCAATAAAACTCAAGGAAAAAATTGATGGGTTGTTTGACATTGCTTGATGTGGCTACAAAGCATCGAATTTGTTGACAGATCTCGAGGATAAAACCATATCAGAGCAATACAGGGAGAAATTGTGCTTAGTTTGGTTTGCCCATTCAGTTATATTGGCAAGAGACGTCAACAAGGTCATAGAAGATGATTTGTTGGCGCGTGCTGAGGATTTTAATAAATTTAACAATTATCCTTGGGGATATGACAGTTTTTACTTGGCTGTCCAATATTTACTGACAAAGCTATCCTTAGGGACGACCATATTATACGGCTTTCCTTGGGCTTTCATGGTAAAATTAATCACTAATTTTACTCATCCATTAATTTATATTAAATATAGTTATTATGACTTTTTTTTCTTGCTTCCTGTTTACATTTTTTAGGCTTGGGCATTTGAAGTCATCCCTCCCCTCTAAAAGCAGTTAATGGATAACCTGGATGAAGTTTCTCATCCAAGGATGTTTAGGTAGTTGGCTGCAAAGAGCAACACCAATATTAATGCGACTGATCTTTTTAACCCTCCAGATGCTACAGTACGTCTTTTTCAAGTAAAATAATTTTACTCAAAGAAAAATATTAAACAGATGTTATATCTGGAGCAACAAATGTTATATCTGATGCACCAGATGGGACATCTGGTGTGATAGGTTACCCGTCCTGTGCCAATTGGTGCAATAAATGATTGATATCTTGCATCAGATTACTCATATGTTGCTTTAGTTCTCTGAACCTGACTCCTTACATATTAACCATCTACTGCAAATTATGCAACAGATATGTAATCTAATAATATATTGTTCATCTATTGCAATGTACAGATCATCTATTGCATAACAAATTGCCTGTCTTGTGCAACTATTATAACAGATGATTGATATTTTGCATCAGATTATCCATGTGTTGCTCTGTTTCTCTGAACCAGATTCAAACGGATTTTAACCATATACTGCAAACCATGCAACAGATGGGTCTTTTTTTTAAAATGTAACCCAACTGTGAAAATTATTATATTATATGATTTAAATACATCTGTCTTTTTTATCTTTTTTATAGGTTGTCCATCCATGGATCGTGCCTACTGGGGAAGAATCGGTGATGACTTCTTATATTACTCTAGGTCATGTTGATACTATAGCAGACCCAATGGTGGAGTTAATAAAAAAAGGAATTGGCTGGAGCAATAGCTATAAGAAGAGCAGTTAGGCAAGGTCAGCCTAACGTTGAGGCTCTTCATGACCAGCCTACTAAGGCAGATCCGGGTGCTTCTTCTAGTAGAGTTGTTGGTGCTGGTGGCAAGCATACTGATGCTGCTACCACTCATGATGATGATTATATTGAAGCTCAAAAAAGAATAAATATGTTTAAAAACACCCCTTTTCACCCTTACACAGGTCCCTCTCACCCCTCTTCACATTCGTGTTCTCGTTGCAAATGCGAAAAGTGCAAGGACAGAAAGGATAAAATCTTTGAAAAAGTAGAGGCTATCTCTAAAGCTATTGAAGAATTTAAATCCAAGAGGTATGTCAAACCATCCAAGAAGGTGAAGGAGCCCCACACTCCTATAGTGTTGGTTAGGAGAAAAAAAGAGCAATTAGAGACGTACTCTTTAGTCGAAAATCAAAAGAAATTATAATTCCTCCCTCTTAAAAAGTTGTTAAAGTTCAGGGTCCAGTCAAGAAGGTAGACGTATACGCGGAACTTGGCACCGAAGAGAAGAGGGATTTGCGACAGGCCAAGAATGTCAAGCCAGGCGCACCAGATTACCCCAGGCCTCCCTTTCCCCCCCAAGACTTCCAGAGTATGACTGATATGCGTATGCCGTACGAGGACAAGACAAGTTTACTTTTCCTAACCTTGCCCTTCTAATCTACCCCATGAAGAAGAAGCTACGCAACATATTTCACATCTGTTGTAACAGCTAGGTACGCTGGTGCAACTAATAGTGGTTCTGTTGTAACTTATTATCCATCTATTGTATAAGTTGCGTTGGATTATTAATTCAGAGAACCCTATGCAATAGATGGACCATCCGTTGCATCTTTATAATTACTAATCTATTTAAAAATTGACTTCTTATATCACAGCATATTGACATAATTCTCTGCCTCATGATGAAAAAGAAATTAACGTATCGGGAAGCTTATGACGCTGTCGATAGGATAATGGACCTCGACTTCTACAAGAAGCTCAAGGATAGGTACGATCAACTCAATGGGGAGGTGTTATCCCTTGGCGTGGGACTTGATTTCCTAGTTTTTATGTTGGTCTTGGATGAAGAAGAAATGATAAAATAAATTAAAGAGGAGAGGCCAAATCTACATGGTAAGAGCTGGACCGAGGCAAAGAGGATTCTTGCAATCATTAGCGTGAATGGCATGAATTATCGGGCTGTTGAGATACTACACAAGGAGGGAAAGATTAATTTTTATGACTCCAATGTACCTTTCATCGATGATTTCAATCTTTTTCTCCTCGTGGAGCCATTGATGGTATTGTTGCCCATCTTGTTGAGGGAGAGTAAACTGATGAATTATTTGCCAAATGAAGTGTTGATGAAGAAATTATGGGGTTTTGAAGGTCGAAACAAGGGAATGCTTCTTCCAAAAGATGATGCCACTAAAGCGAGCGGCTCGTACGCTCTTGTACACATTAAATATTTGCTGACCGACACAGAAATGGCTGAGCCAATGACTTTTCTGTGCGACAACGCTGTGGAAAAATCTGTAAGATGTCTGGGCTTATAGGGTACTAACTGGACGCTTGAAGCCTGTGTATATAGAAGAGCCTATGAAATAGCAATTTTTAATTTCAAGTCACCCTTCACTTTATCATATGTACATGTAGTGGCAATAATTTTTTTCTAATGAAAGTTGAGTTTTTTATAATGCAATAGATTGTCAATCTGTTGTAAAATATATTGAATCTATTCTGGCAGATAGTTTATCTGTTGCAATAGCTTGGTCATCTATTGTATTACGTCGATGTTATTTCTATGAATAATCTAATAATCTAAGTCGAATCTGTTGCAACAGTGGGAAGATCTGTTTGATAATTTCTGACAGATGACCTAAATTTTACAATATATGCCTAAATCTTGTTGATATTTTCCAATAGTAACGCTTGAATATCCATGTGCTCGACAATACCAAACCAGTAGCAAATACACACACCACTATAAAAATTTTAGCAATTAAGTTTGGATATCCATGTGCCCAACAACATCAAACCAGTAGCAATAACGACAATAATATAGTATCTTCTTGGTCGATTTTGTTTCTCTTCAAAAGTCTTGACTTTGTTCAAAAAATCCCAGATTACACGATTTGCTTATGAAGGATGTCAGTCTTCATACCAATCAAAGTAATCGCATCCACCCAATTTCTATAAAAAAAAAAAAAGAGAACACAATTACAAAATAGTCATAAGTCAATAATTAATCAACTAATTAAATAAAAAAATATTATCCTTGAAATATTACAAGTAAAAAACCTACGACCTGGATTTTATCGAGCCCAAGAAGTCTTTAACAGGGCTTCATGACCGCACTTACCATATCAAAAATCTTTATCACAAAAAACAGTGGAAGATATGCTCGACATTGTCAAGCTCAGTTGGAAAAAATTAAAGAAATAATTTGAAGAATTTAGATAGATAAAAGAAGATGACGATGAAGAAGAAAATTTGGAAATTTATGTTTAAATTTTAGGAGGAAGATGAATATATAAAATAATGGGGGGGGGGGGGGGGAAGGACCGTTGGGGGCCAAGTGATGGTAAGTCAGCAAAATATGCCAGACTGACACATTTGATGCCTATTTTATTTTACCTGTTTAAAATGAACACTGTTTACTTGATGCCTATTTTATTTTAGGTGTTTGAACTGAACACAGTCGATGAATTTCATCTTTTTTATTTCAATTCACTTTAACCTTTTTACACGTAGTGGTAATTTTTTATGTCCAACGAAAGTTGAATTTTTATAATGCAATAGATTCTCCGTCCGTTGTAATAGTTATTCAACCTGTTCTGAAATATAGTTTATCTGTTGAATTGGTTGGTCATCTGTTGCATTATCTCGATGTTTCTATCTAAGTCCATCTGTTGCAATAGCGGGAAGACCTATTTGATAAATTCCAACAGATTACCTACCTGTTGCAACATATGTCTAAATCTGTTTGATTTTTCTAATAAATTTGTTATCTATTGCAATAGTTGAATCTAGTATTTCTTTTCAATTAATAAGTTCAAATCTAAGCAATAAATAAAATTCATAGACAAAATAAAATAAATCAAAGCCTTTAAAAATTAGCTGAAATAAGTCAACGAATAAATAAAATATAAAAAAATTATTATGGGTATAGATCTCAATAAATACATTAACAACATTTAAGTATGATGCCAAGGATTACTTTAATAGGCTCAAGCTATAAAGATCTACCCAGTATGAATAAGTTGTTCTTCATCCAGTGCTATGAAATTTGGCTTTGCTCATTGTGGATCTTTATTGTCGCTTACGTACGGTTTCTGCACTTTCTGTTCTTCGTATTTCCATAAAAAGAGTAGTATATTTTCAATGTTGTTCAGCAGTAGCTTCTTCTACATCCACCTGGAAAGCCAGAATTAGTTAATGCTAATCACGGAGATACAACAAAATGGAAAAGAATAACTCATCTGTACTAGCAAATCAAACAGGTCTTCCTCGTGTTTTAAATTATCCCAAACAAATTATATTTCTGTTGCAACAATAAATCAATTGTTGGGATAAATTTCTACATAAGGAAGACCTTGTATGATAATTTCCAACGGATGAATCATTCGTTGCAATATATGAATCATCTATTACAGCAGATAGGTCTCTGTTGGTACAAATAAAATCGGTACGAAGAGCTGTTTGATTTGCTAAAACAGATGAGACATATGTCACAGCAGTTACTTTATCTGGTGTAATAAGTTAGTCAACTGTTGCAACAGATATATATATCTATTTGATAATTTTTAGCAGATGTGTCATCTGTTGAAACAGATATGTGTCTGTTTGTTTTGTCAGTTGGAAGACATATATATTCACCTTCTTCAGCTCGTGCTGCATTCCTTTGGACATTGTACGTTGCTCAGTGCAATATACAGACAGAGGAGTTATAATTTCACTTTTTTGGATGCTTGATAATGCCCTGAAAATCACTCTTCTCCTCCCCTTAGCCCTAATCTCTAATCGAGAGGATGAAAATAAAATCCTATTTAATGGAATGAGACCCCTCTTAGATGTCAATTCCTTTACAGAAGCAGTTAATGCATTAATAGCATTAATCACTACATCATGTTTTGCCCTGCAGTCTTGACATTTGCATGCAGAACATTTACTGGGAGAGGCAAAATCTGTATAACCAGTATGATCATACTCATAATAGTTTGCTTTAAATACTGTAAGAGGAGCATCATTAACACCAACAACAACACCACTACCATCACCAACAGCTTCATCACCACTAAGACCATCAACAACAACACGCCCATCCTCAAAAATTATTTTTCTTGTAATGGTTATTGCTCCAAACAATTCTATTTTTATTCTGTCGATGACCTTAGGGTCCGATAAAGTTTGGACAGAACTTAAAGTAAGAAAAAATGGCATCTTCAGCTCTCGATTGGTCGGAACTAGCGACAGATGCACAATCTAACATAAATCATTACATATATTAGAATGATGATTGGATCATTCAAAAAAATCATTAATTAAAAGAAAAAATTAATTATAATTATACATACTGCATCATTCGGGGGCTTATAGAGATCAAGAAATTTTATATTTTTATCAATTTTGGCCGACAACCATCTCAAGATTCTTGGACAGAAAACTCCTTCCTGGTAGTTCACTTGTTGTCTCAAATAAGGAATAGCTTTAAACGCCCAAGCCTATAAAATAATGCCAATAAATTAAAACCATTATTGAGAAAAAAAAATGAATGATATCATAATAGAAGAAAGAAACATTTACCATGAAAGTCCATGGGAAGCCATATAAGTTGACTGTCTTTGGCGCTAAGAGAGTCAACAAATATTTGACAGTCATTTTGAAGCTTTCATACTCCTAAGGATAGCTGTTAAACGCCTCAAGATCCTCGGAGAGCTTTATTAAACCGAGGTTTATATTGTTGTTAACGTCTCTCGTCCAAAGAATATTATGTACAAACCAAACCAAACACAATGATTGCCTTCTTTGAAAGTCTTTTACCTTTCAACGGTTCTATCAAATTTTTATTTTTAAAGCTTGGACCAACAATGGACACCAGGTCATCAAGATCACACGACTTGTCTTTGCCTTTTTTGGGTGTGCGGGGTACTTTTTTGGGTTAGAATACGTATAACTTGAGAAGGAGGATAACATTTTAGTCCAGTAACTATGGAAAACTCCTTCCAACCAATACAAACAGGCATGCCACAGTAATTTATCCACACCTCATCCATCTTATCTTTGTTTTCATACATAAACCTACGCTTGAGAAGTTTATATACCATTTTTATTTGGAAACGAGCATTGTTGTCCTCCGGCAAATTAAGATATTTCCCAAAGCAGTTGTCCCTGAAATAAGCATACAATTTTTGTTCTCAAAGTATTTTTTGAAGGTGTTGAAAGATTTTTCCCATGGCTGAATTAACCACAAAATCACCCATTAAATCTGTGGCACCATCGCACTATATTCTCACAGGATAACGATCAATGCTGAAGGCTTTGACCAACTCTTCGGTGGAAGGGCTATTAGCATTTGTATCATCTCTTTTAAAACAGTCCCCTTCCCCGTGTTCATCATATTCTGCTCCCTATTGAGATAACGCTTGTAAAGCAAGCTCATAGAGTGGTGGATGTAGCCTAGCTGCTTCACTTGTTTCTTTACTTAGACTTGATTCAGTTTTTGTTCTTTTGGGAACCATATCATCTAAAATTAACAAAAATATAAAAAAAAATATTATAGTTGATTAATGCATCGTTAAAAAGGGATAACAGTAAATCAAACAATCAAAACAGTAAACTAACAGTTGCAACAGATCACCGATCCGTTGTACCAGGTAGTAAATCTGTTGCAGCATATAACCAACCTGTTGTAGCGGATGAGTAATCTGTTGCAATAATACAAAATATATCACTCATTTTTTAAGATAGATGAATGGTCTATATAACAAATCACATATTATTGTGATATCTGAGTAATCCGTTAGGACAGTTAAATAACCTGTTGCAATAGATGAGTAATCTATTGTGATAATACAAAACAAATCACTCATCTGTTGATAAAAATAAATGGTCTGTGCAGCAGATCACACATCTGTTGCAACCTTATCTATTGCAATATGTGAGTGATTTGTTGGAACAATTAAATAACCTGTAATAATGGCTGAGTAATCTATTACGATAATACAAAACATATCACTCATCTATTGAGAAAGATGAATGGTCTGTGCAACAGATCACACATCTATTGTGACATCATCTGTTGCAATATATGAGTGATCTATTGGAATAGTTAAATAACCCATAGCAATGGCTGAGTAATCTGTTGTGACAATATAAAATATATCACTCATCTGTTGAGAAAGATGAATGGTTTATGCAATAGATCACACATCTGTTGCAACATATGAATGATCTGTCAGAGCAATTAACTAACCTACAATAATGACTAAGTAATCTGTTATGATAATAAAAAATATATCACTCATCTGTTGAGAAAGATGAATGGTCTGTGCAACAGGTCACACATCTGTTACAACACGTGACTGATCTATTGGTATAGTTATCAATAGTCAATATTATTTAGATTTCTTCCAACATAGGGTTTTATCGCGGCAGATGAATGATCAGTTGGAAAAATCAAGTCTTGGACATTTTCTGTTGGAAGAGTTGATAGGATTTTATCCAACAGGAGGTTCATCTGTTCATCGGATCATTAATTTGATGATTCTTTGCATCAGATGGTTAATTAGTTGCATTAGATTTTTTATGTGATTCTTAATATTTTGCAACATATGGTTAATCTGTTGCATCGGATAGTTAATCTGTTGCTTCAGATGATTAATCTGTTGCATTAGAATTATAATCTGATGGTTCTTCTAGTGCATTAGATGGTTGATCTGTTGCATCATATGATAAATCTATTACAGCATATTGATAATATGTTGCACCAGATGGATAATCTGTTGGAGGAAACAAAAAATAGTAGCACGATTTTGTTCAACAAAAAAATAGCAATTTCACCATTTTTACCAAGAACAAGAATAGAACAAATCAACCTAAATTATTTTTTTATTTTTATAAACACAAACAATAAAAATAAAACTTCAAAAAAATGCAACAAACAACAAAAAATCATAATTCACTTTGAAAAGAGAAAAAAAAATATCAGAAATTAGGATTTTATTCAGACCGCATTTCTAATTAATGCAACAAATATTAAAATTGGTAACCAATATTATAAGAGAAGTTGGCTCAAATTCCTCATTTTCTTCAAAACTAAAAAGACCATAAATTAGGATTTTATTCAGACCGCATTTCTAATTAATGCAACAAATATTAAAATTGGTAACCAATACTATAAGAGAAGTTGGCTCAAGTACCTCATTTTCTTTAAAACTAAAAAGATCATAAATTTTTACCTATGAAAGAAGAAAAGGAACGATGAAGAATTCCAAGTTGTTGTGGCCGAAGAGTAAGGCTGTCATGTCGATTGAAGTTTGAAGTCAAAAAGAAACTCGAAGCCCAACTATTTATAGTCGGATGTTGAAGTCGCCGAGGATTGAAATGAGAAATTTACAGAATAGTTGATTGGGAGAGAGTTGAGAGAAGTTATCGAGAGAGATGAGAGACAGGTTGATTTAAATTGAAGAGGATAACTCGAAGCCCAACTATTTATCACCGGAGGTAGAAGTCTTAGGGGGTTGAAGGGAGAAATTTTGCAGAACTGTCTGTTGGGAGAGAGTTGAGAGAAGCGGTTAAGAGAGAAGAGAGAGTGGTTGATTTGGATTGAAGAGGGGTGTGGGTTGGGTTGATTTATATTTTTGAAAAGATTAGAAAGTTTTAAAAATATTAATCAAGTCCACAATTAACTTAATCAAATTTTCTAATGATGTTTGACCCTTTAAGTTGGTCAATGTCACCAATCCTTCATTCAAGACTTAAAAGACACCTTTCCTTCAATATTCCCACTTTCATGCTCAAAAGAAAAAATTAATCTACATCTGAGAATATTAACAAGTTATCCAACTATTATCATGGAAATAGTGTATGAGGAAAGTTATATGTTAAACAGTTGTTATACATGAAAGAAAATTGTATTTTTCCTTTCATGAATTGTTATAGATGAATCAGAATTGTATAATACTATCCTCCTTATATACAGAGAAAAATTATTAAATATACAGTCATTTCAAATATTGCATCACATTAAAGCATTACATCATAAAATATTACCGTATAAAATTATTAATTCAAAACAAAATAAAACAAAAAAAAATTCCTCATTCATCTTTCATAAAAAATTGTGTCACTTTTTTATGATAATTTTCGCACTATAAAACACAATAAAAATAAGTTCAAAATATAGAGAGACTCTTTTAATCAATTTACATAATATAATGATAAATTCTTTTATTAAAAGAAGAGGGGGAAAAGATATAATTGTAGAAAGAATCCATGTGGCAATCTATAAAGAAGTTAATGTATTTGTGTGTGCATGTCTTGTGGATGAGAGATGAGAACATTTGGGCGAAATGAAAATGATAAGTTAGAACGCCTGGGTGCATGAGGGAGTTTGAGAAGTTGATTTTGCACTTTTATTTTTTAGATTTAATTTAAATTATATTCTTTAAATTGGTTTTATGTTTTCTTTTTTTTTTTTAAAGATAAAAAATAAATATGATGATAAAAGTTACCATTAGTTATATTTAGACTAAATAGATAAAGTAAAATAAAAATTAACTAAAAGAATATACACAACACCTTTTTATTTATTAAAACCTAAATAATAAGAAAATACAATTTTTCCTTTTTGAAAAATGTATAAAAAATTTACATTTCAAAATGTGACTTTAACAAAATCTTGTAACACTTGGATTCAATCAAAAAATAATTTGTCACATAGCATCCTCACATTTGTTAATTTATTTTTGTTATTCAAAATTATTTTCGAATCTTTCATTTATATTTTAAATTTTGTCATATGGAAGTGATGAGGGAAATGGAGGAACGTGAGAATGGGGGAATGATGGAGTGCTGGTGAGTAGTTTTGTTATTTTTCTTTTAAAAAAAATAAAAATTCAAGGATAAAAATGAAATACAAAACATGGCATTATCATCTTATATAGATCATGTCGTGAAGTCTATAAATCATGACATTTGTTCTTGGAGTTGTAGAAGAATAAGAATGATGTTCTACATCAGATACACCATACATATATAGATCATCTCGTTGTAGGAGTATTCTGCAAAATACACATAGAAGTTGTTTAAAAAAAGCAAAATAATTTCAAGATATATAAAAACAATGCAAAACATATTTCGGTAGAACAAAAAATTTTAAATTAAAGAGTATTATTTTGACAGACAAATATTAACATCTTTTGAGTTGCAGCAAGTTGATGCTATCAATGTTGCTCCAGCAAATTACCACGCACTTACTGTAAATCTGTAATGCACATTGGTAAGAAATAGAAATGAGTCCACTTAATTTCAGGAGAAAAAAAATTGACTTGAGACAATTATATGAAGATCCTTCACAATTATTTTTTTAATTTTTATGTGTAAGATGAAAAAAAAATATACCTAGCATGTATTTGACTGAATTGGTGGGAGATTCAGCCAATGCACACGTTAGACAAATGTACCAACTTTAGGAAGAATGGAATTTGCATATGAAGGGTTGTCTAGAACAAACTGCAATTATATCCACAAAGTGAAAAATGTTAGATTAAATCTAAGACATATGAAAATAATTGTATATAGAGAATAAATAAGAGCCTAATTAGCCAGCGGATAAATCATGGAGATAAGCACATTGGTACAAACATGCTTAACATTTCATCAAAATTCTTATAAGCCATTTTCAGCGAGTGTTCGATTTGAATTTTATGATATTTTGCGTAACATATAGTTTCAATATATATATATATATACACACGCTCTTTGAGGAGCTATGTTGCAACCAAAAGCAATTCAAGTTATTCAATTTAATCATTACTAAATTCTAACATGAATCTGTTCAATGTCAAAATCATTTTAAGATTGTAATTAAGCCTTCAAACTTACATTGCATCCATTGTAATTACAATAGAATAGGATCACCAAAGGTCCTATATCATCATTATAGAATTTCATGTATTTATTAGTAAATTAAAAAATTTGAAATTCACATAAATAAAATAGCATTATTATATCCTTTTCTTGGGAACATGAATAAGATATGTCACTACAAAATGAAAAATACTAACACTATCATTAAGTATTTTATTTATGAATTTCATAGTAATAGAAATACACGTCCTACCGAGATATAATATAAATACATGTCCTATCTTGTAGGCAAAGATTTACCATAATACCCCAAAAAATTCAAACCAATATTAGAGCCATGTACCAAGCTCATGCATAGTACATCATGGTTCTTTTATAGTTTTATGAGTAGGTTAGATATATATTAAGGCTTCAAATAACTCCTAGCTATCAAACAAATCAAAACATTCCTCACCGATCGAATTCTTGAGAAAGATATTGCCATAGTTAGATTCAAATGAGCATATATCTCATTATACTTGGAATTTTTGAGCTCATGACCTATCAACAGATAGATAATTGAATTAGCTTTCCAATGAAACCAATTTTGCCTAAATTCGGTATCGGAGCAAAGAGTTATTCCTATTTTACTCCAGCATGTCATCTGGAAACTGTGTGACGACATTCGTGGTAGCTTACCACATTTGTGATGCCCTACCACGAAGGTCGTCAGCCTTAGGCAGAATCCAGCTCCTGTGTGACAACATTCGTGGTAGCTTACCTATTTATGACGCCCTATCATGAAGGTCGTCAGCCTTAGGCAGAATCCATCTTCTGTGTGACGACATTCGTGGTAGCTTACCACATTTATGATGCCCTACCATGAAGGTCGTCAGCCTTAGGTAGAAACCAGCTCCTAAGTGACGACATTCGTGTAGCTTACCACATTTGTGACGCCCTACCACGAAGGTCATCAGACTTAGGCAGAAACCATCAATTCCAGCTCCTGTGTGACGATATTTTTTACGGCTTACCACATTTTTGATGTCTTGTCACAAATGTCGTCAACTATTATTTTCAGCAACTAAGAATTTATTTCATAAGGGTATTTTGGTATTTTTCCTTCACTTCCCATGACTTATAACCCTCAAGGAGCATATTATCTTCCATTCTCTTTAGTAAACATCTCAAAAAGCTCTCTCATACACTCTCACCCACAAGATTAGGGTTTTCTCTCAAGATCAAAACTCTCAAGAACAAGCCCTAGGGTTTTCATAGAAGAGTCTATTTCAAGGAAATTTTGCCGTCAATCTTCACGAATTCTTAATCTAAGGTATGCGTAGTGTTCATCTATGGATCCAATCCGTTCATAGAGTTGAAGAACCATATTTTAAATATTATTTATAAACTTTTTGTGGTGATATGAGTATGTACATGTTAACGATTGTTATTTAAGTTTTAATGTGATGTCTAAAGGTGTTTTCATGGAATATATACGTTTGTTAATTGAAAACCATGAACTTTAGGTGATTTAATATGGTGCAAGTATGAAACCCACTTATGCCTTTTTGATAAAATGCTTAAGATGCTAGAAATTCATGTTTGTATGGTTCTACGATGTCTAAATGACAAGTCCATGTTAGCTATATACTTCAATATGAATTCCATGCTTTTCATGTGTTGCTATTGTGGTGGTATGAAGCATGTAAGATAATGGAGAAATACAATATGTACCCGAAATATATCCATGCATTCCCTACAATGTTTAATATATTGAATAACTATATGAAATATGATATCCCCTACTTATGATATTGTGAATTGTGAACTTAAATCTTGTGATCAAGTCATGTCATATGTGTCAGTTTTCTTCTATCGAGTCTTGGGGGTATTTGTACCTGAAAAATATAGTTGTGTGCCTAGAGCCATGTCATGTTATCATGATACTCTCAGTTAAGCCATGATCTATAGAATTCAGTCAGTCATGTGACTCAGGAAAACTCAGAAATCTCAGTAATCTCAGTGCTCAGTAATCACAGTAAATCTCAGTAACTTCAGTACTCTTAATCAGTCCTCAGAACTCATTATATTCCGTCCGTCATCGGAATCCAGTAAACTCAGTTTTAGCTCTGGTAAACAATACCACTAGTATCAGTTCAGTTAATCAGTATCAGTTTAGCAAATCATTCAATTAAGTTAATCAGTTCAGCCTAGTTATTTAGTTCAGTGTCTTTCAGATGGGAGTAGGATTCAGCACCGAGTGAGCCTAGGGATAAGGACTTACCCGCTAGATTAGGACTGAGATCCTTAGAAGTAATCCCTAAGTTCCAAAACTACGTAGCCAGCGTAGGTACGAGATTTCACCCGTTAGATAGGACCGACATACTCAGGGGTCACCTGTTAGCACATTTATATGTATAGGACTAATCCCAGGAGTCACCCGCTAGATTAGGACTGACACCACAGTAGATGTATTTACTGGTGGCGTGGTACTGACACCCTTCCAGTCAAGGCAGAGATTGGACCCCAGTCAGCTTAGCTTGGGGCATGTCGGTTAAATGAACACATCCCACAATTTCAGTTACAGATTCAGGACTGTCAGATGCAGTCAACTCAGTTTAGTAGTACAGATTCAGTACTGTTAGATACAGTCAATGCTTATCATTATAAATAGCCTTCAAGATCACCCATTAACTAGGACTGATCTCAACTATGATTAATCAGTATCAGAATTATTAGATTTAAAGATCACCCGCTAGATAAGACTGATCTCAAACTAAGTCAAATCATCCTTATTATCAGTATACTCATGATCACCTGCTAGATAGGACTGATCTCAGATTTAGTTACTCTAAGTAGAACGGAACTCAGATAGTTCCATTAGAACTTAGCCTGTCAGATACAGTCGCTCAGTATTAGTTACATCGGTTAGGCCAATCATCATAGTTATATCAGTTGTATCAATTTTCTGAACTTATGTATCAGTCATATCAGTTATTAGAATTCATGATATCAGTATTCAGCTTTATGACTATCAGACACAGTCAACCAGACCAGTTTTTCATGATTCGAACTGTCAGAAATAGTCATTCATCTATTCAGTATCTCAGTATCAATACACCCATGTTGTCAGTATTCAGACTCAGTAGTCAGTATCTTCATGAGTTCAGTTATAGTTATGTATGCATGTATGTATTCTCACGTTCATATTAGTCAGCATTGTTCATGCATATAACCCTTTGCCTTTAGCCAACCTCACTCATATACTAAGTACATTCAGACGTACTGACGCATTTACGCTTTGGTGCTTTCTCTTATGTTACACCATAGGTTCAGAGGCACGAGCTCCAGATCAGCAGTAGCATTCCAGTGTTCAGAGTTTGCAGTGAGTCCTTCTCATTCGACAACGATATGATTATTGCTACATTTACTATTTAGTTGCTAGATGTAGTTAGTTGGATACATGTTCCTTCAACTCCTTATTCAATTCAGTTAGAGGCTTTCAGACTAGATGTCAGATTAGATATTCAGATCTCTTTATTTCTAGTATTTATGACTTGTTTTGGTATTGTTATACCTTTTTCAGACATTTTATTATCAGACGTTTATTCAGTTCGAACCTTATGGCCTTTTATGTTCATGTTTCCGCACTTTATGATATATTATGCAGTATACAAGTACAGATATCAGTCATGGGTTAGCTTGTGGTCCTTCGGGGTCATGAGCACCGTGTAGCATTCTGGTTCAGAAAATCAGGGTGTTACATTTACCTTCATAAAATGGTTGATTCATCATCCGATAAAAGTGTTCCCCAACGTCGGCAGCTTATGCCCCACGTCGTTTTCCTTAGCCACTTCTTTCGCATTGATTTTTATTCTTTTCTGAAACCCAAGTTTTTCTAAAAAAAAAGGGTAAAATAAATTCAATAAAAATTGAAGGTAGGAAATTTTGAATTGAAGAAGAATTAGAGGTTTGAGCAAATGTTTGTCAAGCAAAGTAGTGTTTATGACTATTGTAATTAAAGGTAGTGCTATAACTTACAACATATTGTTGCTTCTAATGTTTAACTTACAACATATTGTTGCTTCTAATGTAACTGATGACTTATTGTTGAGAGAATCATATTCTTTTGAAAAGTGTAATTGTTTTGAGAAATAAACATCAATGTCTGTGTATTGAGAATTTGTGTTTGATTTCTAATAATATAGTAAAAGTTTAAGCATTTTGAAATTTGAAAAGCAAAACAGTTTTCTTTAAAGTGGAAGTTTTTTAATTTTTAAATGAGTTATATAAAATTTTCTAATGCCTAGGAACATGTAGAAGTGGATATGGAACGTGGAAGTTAACTGCTTAGGAAACTTTTGTTTTTATTATTTATTAAGGATTAAGGATAATACTAGATAATAGACTTGAAATAAGAATTTTATGTAGAATTGTCAAGTGTCCTGCTGTCACTTGGTAAAATGAGGATTGAAATAATAATAATAATAATAATAATAATAATAATAATAATAATAATAATAATAAAACTAACAAATTATATTACTTAATTTATTTGCTTATAACTTTCTTCTAAATTTAGAATTCTAAACTTTTATTTAAATAAGTTTAAAAACTATAACTGCATTTATAAGAAACACTGGGAGGCAACACATTTTTTTTAATTATTTTATTTTCTTTTTTTTATTAACTATTTGAAATTTGAGAGGACGCAAAACATTTTTTAAATTATTTTTATTTTCTTTTTTAATTTGTATTTTAATTAATTATTTGAAATTTGAGACCCTTTTAGAAATTTAATTTAAAAGGTAACCATCATATGATTGAAAAGATATCAATACTTGACTTTAAACTACTATGAAAAATTAAAGTAACTCTGAAATCTAAAATTTTAAAAATTATAATCTCACTAAATGACAAATTAAATGATGCTGAAACGAACTTATTAAAGAAATACATTGATGACAAAAGTAACGTTGTCTGTATTTTAATGATTCTCAATTTAACTATTAAAAACAGTAAAAATAAAAGTAACTATAAAATTTAAATTACTAAAAAAGATGTAAAAATTAATAATAACTACTAACTAATTATACCTGTCTAACTAATGCTTGTCCTAATCATTTTCTTATGTTGCCACTTGGCGATTTTTTTAAGCAAGACTATCTTGCTATTTAGTATATATATAGATATAGATAAGAGCGGATAAGGTTGTCTGCTTCACTGTTTCAATCATAATTTTATTATAATATTTTTAATTAATTAATATAGGTTATTTAAATATTAAAAAATTAATAACATTTAATAAAAAAATAAAATAAAAATAAAATTATAAATTAACTCTTCATGTTTTGTGCTACCTTCTTCAGCTTCTTCAATCATAATTTTATTATATCACCCCTAGTTAACTGTGATAAGTTATTTAAATATTAAAAGATTAATAATGTTTAACAAAAAAGATAAATTGCACATAAAATAATAAATTAACTATTGATGTTTTAAATTAATTTAATGTCTTATATGAGACTCATTTAATTTTTTTCACAAGTATTTTTTATAGTAATTTTGTTATATCACTTCTAATTAGTTGTTATAAGTCATTTAAGACATGTTTGCTTCGTTATTTCAATCGTGATTTTATTATATCACCCTTAATTATTTTTTATGGTCTTCTCAGCATTAAAAAGTTAATAACATTTCCTAAAAAGATAAAATACACACAAAATAATATGTCAATATAAAATATTTTTTTGACTATCAAAATTATATTAGTGTCACAGAAATTACGGTGGAATAGAGGAAGACATAACGTAACATATACTATTTAAAAATGAGAAGACACATAAACCGGGACTGTGATAATATTAATATCTTATTGAAAAATTATGTTGAAAGCATCATTTATTAACAACTTAAAAAATATAAAATATTCGATTGAAACTTAAACTTATATCAGTGTTCACTTAAATTAGAACAAAAGAAAAAGTACTATAAATTACAATAATTATAAATTTAAATTATTGTAATGATTGATTATCTAAAGTGTATTTGGGTCACATAAGTTAAACAAATAAATAAATATATATATATATATATATATATATATATTGGGCCCCGTCTTCGATGTTTAGTTACTATATAAATCCAGGAAATTGCATGCCATAAACCCAAATATGATTAGCTTTAGATATTTGATTCCGGATAAGAATGTCTTTGAAGAATAACTTTCCTTACTTTTTAATATACTAAAAGTACAATTTTGTTCCTCTATACCTCAAATGTATTTTTAAACTTTCCATACTCATTTATCTCTCAAACTTTATTTTTTATTATTTTTACTTTTTTATTTTTCCTTTACTTTTATTATTCTACTTTTTTTCAGTTTTTGATTTTTTCCTTTAAATTTATTATTCTATTTTTTATTATTTTCACTTTTTATTTTTTCTTTAATTTTATTTTCATGTTTTAATTTATTTGTTTCAACCTTTATTTTTTTCTCTTTTTCTCAACCATTATCTATTTTTTTATTTTTTTCCTTTTTAAAAATTTATTTGTCTTAACCCTTTATTTTGAATTTTTATTATTTCTCTTCCCCCTCCCTCCCCAGATTTTTCTCAATACTCTTTCTCGCTGTTCATATTTTTTCCTCATTTCTCAAATACTCTTTCTCTTCATCAGATTTCTCTCAAATCTTCAAACTTGATTAATAGAAAAAAATGGATGTTGCTTTTGATGAAGAAATAGAGCATCTCTCAGTGGATGTTGCTTCCAATTCTTCAGGACTTTGCCTTCAAACTTAATTGATATCATTGTTGATGTAAATTTCTACTAAATTCACTTTATCATTTACATGTATTTTACACCGATGTTTGTTAGTATACTAAAAAATTACAACTTCACTTTTGATATATTTTGCCAATGAAGAATTCTCTGTCAGTCTATCTTCTTTTAAATATGTTTATTGCAAGCTAATTCTTGCCTCTAGGGTAAGAATTACAGAGGATCTATCAAATCATTACAAAATAAAGTAGTGTCGACTCTTATCCATAGGGGCTAGTTATTTCTTTGTGAGATAAGTCTTGTCTCTAGGGCAAGAGTTATTGAGCATCTGTTTAATTAATAGATAATGTGGCAGGGCCAATTCTTGCCCATGAGGCATTACTTGTTTCTATGGGGGCTCAGCCTTTGCGTCTATGTCAAGATTTATAGATCATCTACTAACTTAGTAATATTATGTACAAGTGATGAATGTTGAAGTCAAATATGTCAATAATTGAGTTTTTCTGTTAAGTTTGTTTAACACTTTAATTTAATCACTTTGTTCTAATTTTGTAAACTGAAATGACTTGAGAATTAGCTTACAATGAGGTATGATTAGAACTATTTTTCATATAAGCTTTGAAGTGTCTGTGTTAGGCCAGTGACAACTTGTTTGGCTTTTTTGTGCATGTTTTTATGTGCGTCCTAGATACTGTGTTGCCAAAGGTGTCAGTGTGTTCCTTTATTCCTTTGTTCTTTTTTATTTTGGTCAGAAACCATCTCTATAAGATTCTAGCTTGGCTATTTGTGCTTTTTGGTCATTTCTTCTGGTCATTATGCTTATAAGTCTCCTGCTTCATGTTCTTTACATTGTCAGTTAAGACTAACTTTGAGTGTCTATATATGTATTACTATAATCCTCTCATTTTCAAACAGTGAAAAATTTGTGTGAAGGAGAAGATAGAGAGAGAGGGGGAGTGGGGTAACAGGAAAATAAGTCATTGATTGTACGTTGTACGCAAGGGAGATAGATGAGAAGTTACCTATGAAAGAAAAATATGTTTGAACTAGTCAACACATGTAGCATTTTAGCTGTATAGTGTTAATGTTATTAGTTGGACAGCTGGATACTATCCTTGGAACAATATCAGATCTCTTAGAGTTGATACACCCAATGTTTTACTTTTACTATCATAGCGAGAGTTAATCCACATATTGATTGATGAAAAATTGATAGTGGATTTATATTGGATGATTTAGGTAGATGCCGGGTGATATATCCAAATGATAGAGCTAATAGAGCTAGAGTAGGAGCTACAACAACTAAGCACAACACTTTTCTTAGTATTGAAATCTGTACATGACGAGTTGTAGAAAATTTGAAAGAGGAAAATACAAGTGTGAACTGATGAGTGGTGAGTATATTTGATTGATATTTATTGTCATCCCAAAGTAAAATTAGCTATTTAAGTTGTATATGGTCTTGTTCATTCCTCAATTTGTAAGCAATTCAGAGTAACAATTGAATTTGTATATTGTTGTAGGCTAAGGTCGACCAAATAATGAAATAAATAATACTAACTCACTTTATGAAAGCAATGTAGGTCAGTGATAACTTGTTTGCCTATTTTGTGCATGTTTTTATGTATGTCCCAGATACCGTGCTGACAAAGGTGTTAGTGTGTTACTTTATTTATTTTATTCTTTTTTATTTTGGTCAGAAATCATCTTTATAAGATTCTAGCTTGGCTATTTATGCTTTTCGGTCGTTTTCTCCGACCAATGTGCTTATAAGACTTCGACCCTGGTGATGGTTTGAACTTGCATACACATTGACGAATATTTCATTTATGTAGGATCTCTGTCAACAACAAGTACCGGGTAACTCTATCCCCAAGGCTAGAATAGATAGTAAGAAATCAGCTAGTATTTTTTTTTCACTGGATTTTGGACATGAGACCTTGTAGTTCTTAAACACTTCATTGACCACTTGACCACATTCACACACCCTTAATCTTAGGTTCAACAAGGAAATGTTTGCTCTTGTAATTATTATTCTTTTGATATTAGTGTTTGAATAACCAAAAAATGCCGCAAGTCGATAATCCATGTAATGCAATGACTCTCGAAGGAGTGTGTTTAGTTTAGTTTACAAACTTAAATCTGGAGAATGTCTAACTTTAGAAGGCTAAAAACAGAACATTTAGTTGTTCACCCTGTTATCGTTAAAATCTTTTCACAAGGAAATTTTATGATTTTATTGAGTGTATTAAACATATTTTTCTGTTTTGGTTTAATTTATGTTCAGGTATTGATTAGTTGAACTATATTGAATTGCTTCTATGAATGAAGCCATGTTAAGGCTTCATTTACATTGCGTAAGCGTGCAGAACTAGAAAAGTGAATAAAGAAGTTAGGACCTCCTTTTAGTATAAGAAGTTGATTTTGTTCATTTGTGTGTGAAGAAAAGTGATTAGAGAAAGGAACACCGTGAATTGTTGCTTGTACTTATCTACAACTTTGCAGGACCTGTAATGAGAAATAAAAAGTGGAATCACTGAAAACTTATTGAGTTAAGGTCTTCATTTTCAAAAAGAGTGAAAAGATCACGTAATTGGGCAAACTATTTGTATTTAATGTACATATTTGTGATTTTTTATCCTTTTCTCCGCCACTATGCTTGGAAGCCTCCAACTTCATGTTCTTTACATTTTCAATGTGCTAACTAGTTGGATTGGTTCCAGTTATTACTTAATTTACATAATATAATAAGCACTTAATAGTAGGCTGTTGATTTACCACTTTGTAATTACTGCTTAGCTTTTAGGAGAGGGTTGGCTTTGTTCACATCTTCTCCATCTTACTCTCAACGACTCAACTTGTTCTCTAGAGCTTGCTGAAGTAGGTAGTAAAGTTGGGTACTTAATAATGGCTCAAAGAATTGTTTCTAGTTTTGCCTCTAGGGCAAGAGTTATAGATCATCTGTCAAATCAGTAGTGTCAACTCTTGCCCATGGGGCACAACTTGTTCCTTTGTGATCTAAAAGTCTTGCCTCTTGGGCAAGAGTTATAGACCATTTACTAAATCAATAAAGACTATACTAGAGTCAAATCTTGTCCCTGGGGCATAACTATTAGTTGGGTGGACTTTGTGTCACTGTATTTCTTTAATATTGAATATATCTGTATTATTTTACTGTTTAAATCATAATTCAATATTGAGCTTCTAACTTACTTTAGTAATTTTTTTTTCAATTTTCATGTAGAGAGTGACATCTTCTATTAAGACTCATCTTAATACTTCTTTAGATGGGATTATGAGCCGTATTACAGTAATTTTCACATTAGATTTATTACTCAATAGAAACAACATCATTATATCAATAATTGTGTTGATTGTGTTGTTGACATTATTAACTGGTAAAGTTGCTGCCATGTGACCAGAAAGTCACAGGTTTAAGCCTTGGAAATAGCCTCTGGCAGAAATGCAAGGTAAGGCAGCGTACGATACACCCTTGTAGTGGGGCCCTTCCCCGGACATCTCGCATAGCGGTAGCTTTAGTGCACTGGGCTGCCCTTTTATAGTCTCTAGAATCCAAGTGTGATTTTATTGTGGAGCTTATTCAGGGATTACATAAACCATGTGACGGGCGAGGAGTTGGCATTGCGAATTTCAAGGGGGTGAATGAAATGTAGGAATAAAATGTGCCTATTCTTGAAGATGAAGTCAAGTTTGAAACCCGTTCTCAGATTTATGACAAGCTTCAAAGCGGAGAAATTGATTTTTCAGCACCTCCAAATGACTTATTTTCTAGGAAAAGAAAGATGTACGAAGTATCAGATGAAGATTATGGTCCTAATTTTACTTTAATAACTCCAACGCTGCCTGATGTTTCTATCATATTTCTATAAAAAGATAAATTTTGTACCGTTGAAGACGTGGAAAATTCTTAAGAGGACTTAAGTTTGTCTTTTGTTTCTTTATGATGTTTAAAGATAGTCACTCAAGTTGTAATTGACAGTGTTTACTTTCAACTAATTTGCCACGATTTTTGCTTATCCTTTTGTAAATTGTTGTATTATTTTTTCTTGTTTTATTTTTCTTGTTAGTTTAATACTTGCTCTTTCGACTTTTTGATATCAAATTTTTCGATCTTGATCTTTTTTACTTGTGAGTTTATTTTTGTCAAGTCAAGTTATATAAAGGTCATGATATATTCTTTGTTTTGAGTTGTCAACTTATGTTAGAGTATCTCCTAAGTTAGACATAGTGAAATGGTGTAAATTGTTTCACATACATTAATTTTTTAAAACATTCCTAAGATACATTTTGCCTCTAAGGAAAGAACTACATAATATTCAATTAGTTAGACTTAGGGGTCGTTTGGTAGAGTGTATTGGCAAAAATAATGCATGTATTAATTAATGTGTATTATGAATACCTTGTTTGGTACAATTTTTAGTCAATGTATAACTAATCTTGCATTAGTTATACACTCTATTGTGTATTAATGTGTGTATTACTAATACCACTCATTTTCTATGTATTAATAATGCAAAGTCTTTAATATATGCATTAACTTATTAAATGACTTTAATACCCCTCAATTTTTCTCACAAAATATTTCACCATTCCCTTTTCCGCCATTTTAATTTTCAATAGTGAATCTTTTTAAAACATTTCACAATTTTTTTCCCACCATTTTAATCTACAACAATGAATAATTGATTTAAATAATTGTAACATATTTTTACTTTGTTCGAGGGTCTTTAAAAAGATTAAAAAAATTGTGACTATTTTTTAATTTTGCGTCTTATATTTTATTTTTGTTTCGACTAATATTTCATGCGCAAAGACGAAGGTCTTGCAATTAATTCGAAACCTCTGTATACTAGTTCAACAATACTAATTACATTTGAGATGACAAAAAAAAATTGTTGTAAAAAAGTGTACAAAATCAAAGAAAGGTATTTTTGTAAACAAACATTTCTTCTATAAAAATTATGTAAGATGTATTATTTCTTATACATCAAACCAAACGATGTATAAGAAATAATACATGCATAACTAATACAAGCATAAGTAATACAAACATTACTAATACACTATATTTTGCATTGATCTTATACACTCTACCAAACGACCCCTTAGTGAAATAGTATAATTATTGTTCCTTTGATGTCTAATTCTTGCCTTTAGGCCAAGAGTTATAGATCATCTGTCAAATCATTACAGACTAAGGCAATGTAAACTCTTGCCCATGGGGCACAACTTATTCTTTTGTGATTTAAAAGTTTTGCCTCTAGGGCAAGGGTTATAGATCATCTGTCAAATCATTACATATTACAGACTAAGGCAATGCCAACTCTTGCCTATGGGGCACAACTTATTTTTTTGTGATTTAAAAGTCTTGCCTCTAGGGCAAGAGTTGTAGAGCATCTGTCAAATCATTATAGACTAAGACAATGTTAACTCTTGCCCATGGGGCACAACTTGTTCTTTTGTGATTTAAAAGTCTTGCCTCTAGGGAAAGAGTTGTAGATCATCTGTCAAATCATTATAGATTACAGATTAATGCAATGTCAACTCTTGTCCATGGAGCACAACTTATTCTTTTGTGATTTAAAAGTCTTGCCTCTTGGATAAGAGTTGTAGATCATCTGTCAAATCATTACAGACTAAGATAATGTCAACTCTTGCCCATGGAGCACAACTTGTTCTTTTGTGATTTAAAAGGCTTTACTCTAGGACAAGAGTTGTAGATCATTTGTCAAATCATTATAGATTACAGATTAAGGCGATGTCAACTCTTGCCCATGGGGCATAACTTGTTCTTTTATAATTTAAAAGTTTTGCCTCTAGGGCAAGAGTTGTAGATCATCTGTCAAATCATTACAGATTAAGGCAATGTCAACTTTTGCCTATGGGACACAAGTTATTCTTTTGTGATTTAAAAGTTTTGCTTCTAGGGCAAGAGTTGTAGATCATCTGTCAAATCATTACAGACTAAGGCAATGTCAACTCTTGTCCATAAGGTACAACTTATTCTTTTATGATTTAAAAGTCTCACCTCTTGGATAAGAGTTGTAAATCATCTGTTAAATCATTACAAGCTAAGGCAATGTCAACTCTTGCCCATAAGACACAACTTGTTCTTTTATGATTTAAAAGTCTTGCCTCTAGGGCAAGAGTTATAGATCATCTGTTAAATCATTACAGACTAAGGCAATGTTAACTCTTGTCCATGGGGCACAACTTGTTCTTTTGTGATTTAAAATTCTTGCCTTTTGGGAAAGTATTGTAGATCATCTGCCAAATCATTACAGATTAAGGCAAAGTCAACTCTTCCCGATGGGGCACAACTTGTTCTTTTGTAAAAGTCTTGCCTCTAGGGCAAGAGTTATAGATCATCTAACAAATCATTACAGACTAGGGCAAAGTCAACTCTTGCTTATGGGGCATAACTTATTCTTTTATGATTTCAATTCATTAATATATCAAATTAGCATTACCTTTTAATATATACAAAAAATTAACATGCTAAGTAACTTTTAGAAATAATCAATGAGAAGGTATTGAGTTAAATACTTCACCACAAGTTAAAACTTCAAATAAATAAGAAGACATTCGTGATTGAAAGTCAAAAGTACTTGTTACAAACTAAAATAGGGGATCAAAGAATCCTATTATAACTGCTATTATGATCTAACTTCTCGGATAAAAAATAAAACTAATCATGTGTTTTTATCTTTTTGTATCTTCTTGCATATGGATGAAGGATAAGAGTGTAGTGACAATTTGATCTATTGTGCCCAGTTCTTTTGCATCTTGAACATCTGTAATTATTTCTTGAAGATTTTATTTTGCAAGGATATCTGGTTGTTTGTCTTCTCACAAACAGAACCTTCATATCTAGGAGTTTTGTGATCAGATCCTTTACAACAAATCTTGTTGCATCAATGGGGTCTACCTGTAAATAAAATGATAAATAAATGACAATTTATAGTTATTGTAATCTTGAAAGCTATAGAATGTGATTAAGAGAATAGAAGAGAAGAGTGATTCAGTCATCTATTTATAGGAGCAGAACCAATTATACAGAGTTTCAGCAATCAAACAAATAGAGCATAAAATCACAAAGAATCACACATCTAACCTATGAGCAGAATCAATATTGAGGACATCTAACCTGTGAGCAGAATCTCAACTATAGAAAACCTCAGATATATAACCAACACTAAATCACAAATAAACATGTTTCTAGCATATGAGCAGATAGTCAACTACATAAAATGCATGATCAAACATCTAGCATCAAATCATAAATAATCACACATCTAACCTGTGAGTAGGCATCCACTATAAAAATAACTAATATCCAATGCACATGTTTGTAGTTTCTATATATGTGGCCAATGCACATGAGGTTTGGAGTGCCCTTATAGGCATGAGATGCCAGAGGCCGAGGAGCTATCACAATAAAACATTAAGGACCGTTACTATGGGAATGTGCAACCGAATCTTTATCCTATTAATTTAAACATTTTTCGTGTTCTTAGGTGTTCATATGACAATTTTGATATTTAATCTCCTGATGCCAAACTGTCAATATGTGCAGGCAAGAGTCATAGGTCATCTGCCAAATTATTATAGACTAAGACAGTGTCAACTCTTGTCCATGGGGCATAACTGTCTTAAGTCTTGCCTCTAGGGAAAGAGTTATAGGTCATCTGCTAAATCATTATAGACTAAGACAGTGTCAACTCTTGCCCATGAGACATATCTGTCTAAGTCTTGCCTCTAGGGAAAGAGTTATATGTCATCTACCAAATTATTACAGACTAAGGCAATGCTAACTCTTGCCCATGGGGCATAACTTAAAATGTATGGCAGAATCTGAAGATGCTAAAATCTCACTTGAAACTACTGAATAACACACACTATAGGGGTGATTCTGAGAGGCTTGTTTATTTCAGAGATAGGTTGCAAGTGATACAACATAGTTTATCAACTCAATACTCTGATAGTATGGCCGTGAAAGAGAAGGATGTACTGACTATTCTGGAGTTTTGTGCCATTGGTATTACTATAAATCTTTTCTGAACATTGAAAGCATTTTAGTGCACTTCCACAATACGCAACCTAGTATGCTATACGTGTGTAAATTGAAACTTGCTTTTTGTAAAACAAAATGAGCATAAGCTATAATGAGAACATAAACATAAGTTAAAACTCATCACTAGAGCCTCTACTCTGACAAAAAAACAGTTCACATACTAATTTAGGGCGAGCACCGACAATTTCACCCCCAACAAACGCCAAAATTCTACAACGCTGGAATAATAAAAGCAATAAAACCATTTTAGTGCACTTCCACAACGGGCAACCTAGTATGCTATACATGTGTGCGCTTTCACAATAGGCACTCTAGTATGCTATACATGCGCGGCCAATGACCTTACTTTATGTAAAACCAAAAGCACATACATTTTACCAAATGCAAATTATTCATATGCAGCTGCAAAAATTGAGCAAAAGATGAATTTTTTTAATCAACAACAAACTTGAGCAAATGCAACTTGATAATCGACAGTTGAAACTAATTAAATTAAATTTTTTTTTCCAAAGATGTTCATCAAAGCAAATGTAAAGAACACAAAGCAAACTTTATGACTTACGAACATAGTTTGAACAAACAAGTAGCATCATCAAGTTAACAAAATCACAGCAAAAGCAAACTTGTTTAGAAAAGCAAGCAAAGCTACAGAACAAAACAAATTAAGAATTATAACAAATAGAAATCTCAAAAGACAACAACAACTTCATCAACATACCTAGTGTAATCCCATAAAGAGGAGTCGGGGAGAGGGTAGAGTGTAAGCAAAATTACCCCTACCTTATTCCAACTCATAGGTAGCGAGGATGTATCCAATCGACCTTTTGGCTTAAAAGGAAAATAATCCAAAGCAGCCCAACAAAGAAGTAAAGGAAGTACAAAAAACAACATATAGTACCAATAGAAAAGTAACTATAACAAACCCCAATAATACCACTAGTAATACCAATGGCACAAATCCTCATCATCTTCTAACAATTCCTCATCATCTTCTAATGCTAATTATACCACTATTTTAAAATACTTGGAACTAATTTTTTGTACCATCTTGACCTTATACGTTTGGCCTTACCCAAAAATGTTGCGATCAACGTTAATTGGCATATTAACGGCCTTTCCCTCCAAGACCACCCCACAACTACTCAAACACAATTATAACTGCAATAACGAACTCCTCAAAACCTATTCGGCATAATTCCTCAATGAAAAATATGTTACTACAACAACAACATAGCCTAACTTCAGCTTACGTTCACCTCCCCAAAAATAAATCAATATACTAATTATATAACGAGCTAAAATTACAACAATGCATCAATAAGCTAAAATTACCACAATGAACTTTAATGATAAAATTTATACCTGAAGAGCCCTTACGATTAAAGTCGATTTTGCGGATATATCTTAACAAGTAAAATCTATTTTAATAAAGTCTTTTTATTTGGGACAAAAATTTGAAAAACACCCTCATTTGCATCTATTTTTAAAAATAAATCTCTAAGATCCATTCGGAGCAGCTAGTTAACAGTGAAGCTTGAGCATGAAACCCAAAATTTGGGAATATTTAAGTGAGCCTTTGCTGTTGAAAGAAGCAACAACATAAGAATTTGGAGTTGAAGAAATAGAAATAGGTATGGCGGGCTGTTGTCCATGTCACTTTGATATGAGTCGGAGTGTGGCAATCCATTGTCAGCTAAGATATGCAAATATTTCAGGGTTTCGAATTGGGTTCTCATATGGGTCTGTGTTGCGGAGGAAGCTTAAATGTGTGAAGCTTCTTGTTGCTGCTCATCTCTCCAATGCTTTCTCCCTCTTGGATTCTCATGTTGGTTTCTCTTGTTTTGACTTTTAATTCATTCAGTCAGTCTGTATAAATTGTGGAATGTGGAGAGTTTAATTTGGTTGTGAAAATCAGAATTTTTTTTGACCTGTTATTTTGTTAATTTAGCTGATTGCACTGTCCGTGACAGGAGGGGTGGGCGTGGGGGATGGAAGCTTACCTTTCATCTTGCTTGAAATGTACCAGTAATGCCAAAAATTGGATCTTTCTTTATAGATATTATAATACTAAACGGACAAAAATTAGTCCCTTTCTTGTGAGTAAACACTCCAACTTTGAGAGTGCACATCTAGACATCTTAACTTAGTCTCAACTGGCAATTAACACTTCAACTCGTTTCTACTGTGTCTCGAAAGGGACACCCGACGCTGATGTGAAACATTAATTTTAGAGGTGTCTAGATGATCATTATGTAAGTTGGAGTGTTCAACTGACACACTGGAGACGAGTTGAGGCATCTCAGATGGGCATTCTCAAAGTTGGGAGTGTTTACTTGTAACCAGAGGCCAAGTTTGAGTGTCTGTTTATGTATTATGCCTTCTTTATATGCACTAGTCACTTTAAATGCTGGAAGAGTCTTCAAGTGAGTAGATTTGAGAAAGGTGTTTCAGTTCACTTCATGTAAGATATGCCAATGTTGAACCTTGATGTGTCCAGGAATAAGAAAGTAAAAGTACAGAGATGACTTCTGAACAGAAGTCGAAACTTCTGTTTTATTATGTGCTCTTCCTATCTTTATTGAATCCAATTACCGATCAATACTCTTTTTCCTTGGATTGCATGTAGTGGATGGAACACAGTAATGATAGACTTGGCTTTACACCTCTTAGATTTGCTTCTAGATATAGGCTGATATAGAAACCAAGTGTTGCTTGTTTGAAGCTGGGCGCGAGAAAACAACTTAGTTGATTAATTTATTTCTTAAACAAACCAATGTTTGCACACAAATCGCATTCTCAAAAAAAAAAAAAGTTCGGCCACAAATCTTTCTGCTATGTTATTGATCTCGTCATCTTTCCTTTTTGTTTCTAATTAATTCATAATTTGAAAGTTTTGCCTTCTGTTTTATTTTTGTTTGTTCATTCAGAGCATTTCACTGTCCTGACAGGATTGCATCAGGGATCTACTCT
>NC_061114.1:160120634-160347602 GCF_002878395.1 Capsicum annuum | reverse complement strand
CCTTTACTAAGGGCATTTTGGTCACTTAGCTTTAAGGGCATTTTGGACAATTCATATTGTCTTCCAACACATCGAGGCCACCCTTAGTCATTAAGGGTAATGTGGTCTTTTTGTCTACTTTTGTAATATACTATAAGTAGTGCATTTTTGGTCTTTTCTCTTTAGTTTATGAAAGATGAAATATTGAAACACTTAAAATCCTCTCTCTTGAGAATAGACCAACTTAGTGTAGTTCTAGTATAGGGCTTGGAAAAGCTAACATTGTTCTTTGCTTGGAAACGGTGGATCTTGAGGTGAGTTGATTCCCTTGGCGGTCACCGTAAGAGTGTGGTTTTGAGTATTACATTCATTAGGGTTTTTGAGTTTAATACACTCTTTAGTTCTTAATCTTGTAATAATCTTGGTCTCACTATCTATCCTTTACTTTTGTTGTTGTTATCTTGTGTAGTGGACTGTTTTGGGTCATTTCTTGAATCCGAAACTTGTGTTATTGTTGTTGATATTGTTCATCACGTTTTATAGCTGTTTTGGTGTTGAAATACACCCTTGTATCTTGTATTCTTGTTGTTGGTAGCGAATCCGAGTGTGGTCTCCATCTTGGTCCTCGAATCCTTAAGATTAGTGGACTGATTTTGGAGTGTGATTTCGTGTTTCCATTGTCATTCCCGTATCAAAAGGTAACAGAATCTTCCTTGGCCTTCACTCATCCTAGCACCCAGCAGCAGATGCTTTTATGGAAATCCCTGCCAAAGACCGTTCTCCTTCTAAAGAAGCTGGGACAAGAACTCTTGGAAGAAGTCAAAGAGGTGCGTACACAGTTATCATTAATTGATCTTGGACTCTGTTTGATATGCTCTCCCTATTTGTTTTTCGTGAGGATGCATACAGTTATCAGTAGGTTTATAGAGCTGCTAATTTACTCTAGCAGGGCCCATATCTGTTTTTTCCACAATTGAAAGGAAGACCTCAAAGGATTTTCCTTGATAGTAAGACATCTATTTTGGCTCGCTTGAAATTTCTGGGCCACACAATCATCTTTTCTACTCTGTAAACTCGATGTATATATTTTGAAAATTCCAGATTGAGAGATCAAGTGGGCCTGCTTGCTCCTGTTTATTCTTAATCAGCAAAAAGAAAAAAGGAATATGCTCGGCATATGTTCCCGTGTCATACTATTCCAACCTATTAGCATAAACAAACACATTACAAAAGCTGCCGTTAATTTGTGAATGAACTTGTAGTGACTGTCAATCATTTGTAATATGAATCCATATACTTTTGTCCAATTTTGTATCCACCAACCAACTTGAGAAACGAATATATGACCATTAGTTTTCTCTAATCATTTTGAACTTTTCCGCTGACTTTCATCCCTCCTACATGATGGATTTGAGTGTCATGCAAGTCACTTTCCTAATTTTTCCCAAGTGAATTTTGGTTAGCTTAGGCCATGTGGATTTTCCTCCATTTTTTTTTCTCATTTTGAGAACGTTCAACTTCAGCTTGTTTTGCATAGCTCTATGATTCATGTATCGAACTTATCGTTGAAGGTTCTATATTTCAGAAAATATATACTTCTATTCACTATTTTCTTTTTCAGCATGCTTATATAGTGGAAACAATGTCCCTATCGTTCTATAATACTTGGTCTTGCATTTACTTTATATAAGTATCTCTAGCAAGTAATTTACTATCTCATAGTTTTAACTCATTTGCTTTTCTATTTTCTTTCTAATTCTTCTTTGAAGGTTGCTGTTTTCTTGTATTACCAAGAAAAAATGAATGTTCTTGTTGAACCTGAGGTGCATGATATATTTGCACGAATTCCAGGGTTCGGATTTGTTCAGACCTTTTATAGTCAAGATACCAGGTGGGATGACTCATAAACTGTTTGCATAGATAGCATTATTCATGTATTTGTTTGTTTGTCTCGGTTCACTTCTTTTACTTCAGAGAAAAATGCTAACCTTGCCTGATGTACCTAATGCAGTGATCTTCATGAAAGGGTTGATTTTGTTGCCTGCCTCGGAGGAGATGGAGTTATACTCCATGCTTCTAAATTATTTCGAGGTGCTATCCCACCTGTTGTGTCATTTAATCTAGGATCCCTTGGATTTCTCACTTCCCATACAGTATGCTCTTTGACTGACAATGTTATGATTTAATTCTTAATTCAGTTGGAAAGTCTCTCCTCTTACTTTTTCTTCTTAGTAATTCATAAAAGTTTGAGGATTATAAGAAGGATCTAAGACATGTCATTCATGGGAACAGAACTCTGGATGGTGTCTATATAACTCTGCGAATGCGTCTTCGATGTGAAATATTCAGAAATGGGAAGGCAATGCCTGGAAAGGTGTTCGATGTCCTAAATGTGTTCGATGTCCTAAATGAAGTTGTAGTTGATCGTGGTTCTAATCCTTCTCTCCAAAATTGAGTGTTATGAACATGACCGCCTCATTACAAAGGTGCATTTTCGTAACTGCCAGCCACCCCACTGCCCCTTGAGAAGAACAAAAGAATCCCATTTTTCATATGCTTTATGGATCTTCCTATTTTATTTCAACAAGTATCCACTTGATTACGGAGCTAGAGAATATGGAGATACCTGACTCCATTTATGTTATTTGGCAGGTGCAAGCTGATGGGGTTATAGTAGCCACACCAACTGGAAGTACGGCTTAGTCTACGGCTGCTGGAGGTTCCATGGTACCTATTATAGCCTGAAAGATGTGAACCTTTTTAACCTACATGAATAGTTGAACATATGTGTGCTGAAAATGCCACAAGCAATGAGTTGCATCCACAGCAAAGAATAAGCTAAAGCTGAATTACAGCGGTTGTAAGTTGTGAGGGTTTACAGCTTGAGCAGTTTGTTGTGGCAATAATGAACTGCTGAAAAAGAACCTTAGAGAAGCAGTACACTACTCCTTCCCCTCTCTAGACGAAATAGGAGCAGAAGAGATAGGAAAATAAAGAAGACTGCATTATGCACTTAATATAGTAAAGATTATAAGTTTCATGACATATTTTAAAGAGCTGTTGGTAGAAGAGTGATTCCTCATGACAATAGTTAACTCTTGATGTGGAAATGGAGGGATGCAAGCGGACACTAAAACTGAAACAGATGAAAAGATTACTTTGAATATGTGGGTGAAAGCTGCTGAGTTAGTCGCATTTGGGTTCCTGATTAGAAACCTACTATTGATTTTTCTGGAAAAGGTTGAAAACCTATCATTGATTACCAAAAACACCAACGGCAAGACTTCTTTATATGGTTCTGTATTCAGTGGTATTGATGTTTATGGTTCTTAGCTGCTGTACATAATCTAATATTGATCAAGTTGTTTACTTCTTTTCTCTTCCTACTTATTATTCATGATAAAGCAATAAATGCATAATCTTGTCTTCAGCTCATATTTGTTTTACTGATTGAGAATAGTGGATATCATAAAATTATCTCATAAACTGTCACTCTTAGTGTCAATGTGTGCAATAAGGCCATAAACTGCAGCAGTCAATCACGTTGTCAGCAAGTATGAACTGTTTTTCGGCATCAAAAACAAATTGGCGGAACTATGTTAAACAAATGAGCTTTCAGTGGACTACTAAGCAGTTTTAGCTTTGTGAAGACTTCCTTCTGATTTCTTTCATTTCACTCTCGCAATCTTCAAATTGCATCTTGTAGTGAGTTGGTTTTGCTATTGATCTATTTGTAAATTTTGGAAATCATATGTTTGTCGTTCATTTGATTGTTGATGAAGCACCACTCAAAATTGTGCTCCTTCTGGTTAGTTTTAGTTGATTGTTTTGTCTTGACCAAGTTGGATGCTAGACTAGTATATCACAAGGAAATTTATGTCATGCAGGTGCACCCAAATGTTCCTTGCATGCTCTTCACACCAATCTGCCCACATTCACTCTCATTCAGATCTGTGATTCTTCCCGACTCTGCAAGGCTGGAACTAAAGGTGACTTTCTCAGTAAATATTTTAATAGTCATAAAATAAGTTCTCTTAATTACTAGTGCTATTACCTTGATATTCGTTAATACTTTCTGGGCACTGCTGCTTTTTGGACCTAGTTTCCTAATTATAAGCCCTATAATGAATACCTTAACTGAATTGGAACTATTTACCAAAAAAAAAAAGGGAAGAGTAATAACTGAAAAAACAATATTTGAGTAGGAATATAGGAGAATTGGTGTATCTTGGTCATTAGTGATCTCTTAACTCAGGATCCTATAGTTGTGTGCTTTAGGAGGACGTCTTGAACTATGTGATAACCAATCCATGAAAGTGGGATGATTCTTCTTTGTTTAACTTAGTTGTCTTTTGTTTACCTCGTGGTCATTGATTCAATGACTGAGGTAGTAAAACGCGGAATGTATTCTAACCACTTGTCATGAGTTAGAATCCTTACTACTGAAACAAGTGAGGGTGCTTAAGTGAAAAAGAGTTTGAGGGATGGATCCATTAAAAGCAAAAAACAGATTGATAAGTTGTGACTTCAGAAAATAATTTAAAGTTATTTTGGCTCTTACTGCCATTGGCAAGGGTATCTATCAAAAGAAAATAACCAACTTATTTTAAGGATGGCTTTCTTTGGTTTCAAAAGAATGAAAGTTAAAGGAATAATAAAATAGCAAGCTTAGAAGTAGACAGATCTCATGCAGGTGCACCCAAGTGTTCCTTGCATGATCTTCACACCAAGCTGCCCACGCTCACTCTCGTCCAGACCGTCACTCTTCCAGACTCAGCAAGGCTGGTATTAAAGGTGTCCTTCTCAGTGAATTAATAATTATGGAATAAATTACTTTTAAATGCTAGTGCTAGTACTTTAATACATTATATTTTTACTTTTTGGGCACTTATGCAGCTGAATGAGTTGGGGGAATATAGAGACGAGAAGGGAAAGTGAACGGATAGTTAGTTATGATGGCACAGTCTGTTTTTGAAATCAAGGTTGGATGTAAACACTAAGTCCGGTTTTTGCAAGAATAATGATGTGGTGCTGACATTCTGATAATTTTCCCCAACTGTAGTTGGTATATAGATAGCAGACAGAAAAAGACAATTGCCCAAGTACATAATATACACAATGGAGAAACTCTTTATATGAATCCTACAGAACTGGGAAGCTGATGAATTCCAAAACTTTATTACACTTTATTATACAAATGGATATGGAAAGGAAAAAAGAATGGTGCTTGTACACAATCCTTTAGGAGAAAGGGAAGTGCGATTCCATATTCTTAACTATTGAATTTAAAACTCAGACGAAATTTTTCCTTTTTACTAGGCAAGTAACTAAGGGGCTATTCAGCTGCAATTTGAGAAAGAAAGAGCATATGTTAGGTGGTGTTACATGTGTAAATGTTGAACCACCTATTCTTGCTTGGGCAAGTAAAGAGCCAGTTAAGGCGGATAGTGGTGGATAGTGCAGAATTTGTTCGGCATACATTAAGAGAAGTCTGCCACAATAATGCCACGACTACTAATGTTCATTCACAATGATGAAAAGAAGAGGCAAGAGTATTCAATGTAGCATCGTTGGTGCTTGTATAAGTAGTTTGGAGAGAGAAATGGGAGAGTTTTGAAGGGATGGAATATACTTTATTACAAATGAGGACTAGTCTTCCACATGCCACTCGATGTCTTTTGTAGAGAACCATACTCTTGCCTACAACGGGATATTCTCTACAACATCAATAATTTTTTTCTTCTTCTACAATGTGCGTCCTTTTTTCTGCTGCTTCTGATCTTGGACTTCTCTTTGATTTCTCCTCTACTCCCGTGGGCAAGTTACTATATTGAATGTTGCTAGCTAATTCATTCTTATGGTTGATTTGTCAAAATCAGAAGTTGAAAATCAATTTTATGATAATTAATTTCTTGCTGCTGTTGAAATTACATCTCAATGATGTTCATTTGAGTTGTTTGACTATTATTGTCAATAGTTTATAATGAATGTTGCAATCTGATGCTTTATGCTGTAATTTGTTCGTGCTAGATATTTTAAGTAATTCATTAATTGAGCGCTTCACTTTGAAGAAGTGTGTGCTTCGCTTGCCAGTTCATTTAAAGCCCCTTAGGTGTCGTCTCTTTCGCATTTATTGTTGTAGAAACACTGCCTTCAGTTCACATTTCTGCATATGCAACTACTAATTGGTCGGGCCCTTCCCCGGACCCTGCGCATAGCGGGAGCTTTAGTGCACCGGGCTGCCCTGTAATACTTTGAGACTGTAAAGAGACGAACATAAGCTACAGCCTCATTCTTTATTTCTTTAAATGCTGTTGACGGCGCGGTGCTTGATTTTTATAAGCCTTCTAGAAGATGTACTTGCCAATATTCTTAAAAGGAGATTGATATGATTTCTAAATTACTTTACATTTCTTAGGATGCTTTAAATTTTGTCTGAGTCGAGTACTCTTGGTGAAAAATCCTGTATACAACTATCTTGTTTGACGATTGGCACCTATGTCCAATTTCTTGATGCACAACATTATATCTTGTTTGATTATTGGCACCTGAGAAGGGACGGCTTGGCTCAGCAGTAAGCTTGCTTGCCGTGGAGTGTCAGGTCGGGGGTTCGAATCAGCCTCCCTGCAAAGCAGGGGTAAGACTGCCTAGAGTATTCCCTTCCCCAGTCACCCACGAAGTGGGTATTGAACTGGGTCGGCCCTTTTTTTTGATTATTGGCACCTGTATGAATGCATATATTTGATGTCACACCATGAAATCTGCGTGATTCAGTGGGATGTATCGAGTTGGTAGCAAAGGCACAACTGCTTTATTTCATGCTATTCTGTTAGAAGCTTAAGTGATTTGCATGTAAACAGATTTCAGAGGATGCACGCAACAATGCTTGGGTCTCCTTTGATGGGAAGAGACGACAACAACTGTCTAGAGGAGATTCTATTCGAATATGTATGAGCCAGCATCCACTTCCTACAGTCAAGAAGGCTGACCAAACAGGTGATTGGTTTGGTAGCTTGATCCGCTGCCTGAATTGGAATGAGAGACTAGACCAGAAAGCACTCTGAAGCTAACTTGAACTATTCATCCCCACATTGATGTAAAATTTTGTAGTGTCATATAAGAACAACTGAATTACATAGAAAATTCATTTTCCCCGTACTCCTATTTATGGACCTTTTTTGATTGAACTCTTCTCTTCTGTATCGAGGATCATCGAGATAAGCAAGAATGTTATTTCGACGGAAAATACCATTCCGGGGATTTCTATTGAGATGCTTGAATAGGACATTAGTTCATTCTTGAGTTCTTGAATAGAGTTTAGTGGAATGGTAGATTTTTTTTCTTAGCCGTTTTAACAAAAAAAAACAGAATTCTCGTGTTCTCGTGGAGAATAGGTACATATACAAGATTATATTGACCAATACATATGATTTGAGTATGATCTGAATAATTAAGGATCTTGTTTCTTTTTTACCATCAAAATTCCGACTAAATAATTTCTGTCTCACCTGATATTGGTTACTGAGAGGTTAGAAATAAAATCCTATCTATTACTACATCACACTTTTTTCTTGATTCTCCTTTATTAAATGGAAATGTTGATTCATCCTGTCAAAAAGAGTGAACCTTCTCAGGTTTGGTGTGTATAAACTTAGGAATTTATTGACATAACCTCATGAATCAGTAGTGCTCAAGGACCAACATGCCATCACTCTAGGGATTATTTGGTAAAGTGTATAAGAATAATGTTGAATATGATGTATTAGTAATGGTTGCATAAGTAGTGTAGGTATAAGTTGTGCTTGCATTAGTTATGTTGACATTATTTCTTATACATTGTTTGGTTTGATGTATTAGAAACAATATATATATTATAATTTTTATAAAAAAAATATTTATTAACAAAAATACCCTTTTAACTTTCTTTGTCTGATTTTTTTTAAAGCAATTGAAACCTTAACATTCAACCCTTTACCAATTTAAACAAATTCAAAACTTCAAACCTAAATCTTTTTTACCTAGATTCATAAACTCTAAAAACAAAGAATTCAATTTCAAATTCATACCCAATAACCAAATATCCAATTTTAGTGGAGAAGAGTAATCTGATTAACGAAAAGAAAGAAGAAAATATAGTGTGATAATAAGCCGCACACTGCTATCGCTGCACGTAATTCACTATTCTAGTCATTGTCCATGTTGCTATTCTCACAATTCTTTTTTGATAATATAAAAAGAGAGGCCCCCAAGGGGGTGGTTGAGTTGGTTTGAGGGGGACTTCCCATAGCAAAGGTCGCGGGTTTGATCCATCCCTAATGCCTTCTCAATCGAGCTTGTCGCACGGGGTTTACCGAGTGCGGTTTACATCTTCTGTGCGGTTTGCGAGCTATTGCACAGTGAGGGGTTTACCCAGTGCACACACAGTGCTCACCCGAGGGGAAGAGGGTGTAACAGCTACGGATTTTCCTGGAGTTTTCAAAAAAAAATAAAATAAAAAGAGAGGCTGTTTTAAGTTGTATTACCATGGAAAGAAGATGCAGGTACTATGAAAAATGGCTTGGGGGAAGTATTTTAGTAGAAGGAAGATTATTTTAGTAGAACGAAGATGTAGGTACTACGGAAAATGGGTTGGGGCAAATATTTTATCGTCATGGCGCCCCATCTACGATCATCATCCTTATACATTGTCCATTTATACATCATCCTTATACATGAGAAATATCATGAGAAAAATATTACCATTAGCATCATATCTATGCTTTTCTTATACTCCTTCCGTTTCAAAATAATTGAATTATTGGAATATGACACACATCTTACAAAAAAGATAGAGACATAAATTGATTATGTTTTTTCATTTTTATCCTTTTCAAACTCCAAAACATTAGTAATGATCATTGGAACTTATCCTTGAAAATTTAATTAATGAAGGGTAAAATCAAAAAAAATTTCCAACATCTATCTTGAACAATAAACAATTCAATTATTTTGAATATAAAAAATACACCAATAATTTAATTATTTTGAAATGGAGAGAGTACAAACCACAAATAAATTTGTGAGTGTGAGAAAAGTATTTTTGAGTTTTGCAAAACTATTTGATAGTTTTATGCAAAGTACAAGTACTTTTTCTTTATTGGTGTTTGAATACAAACATTTTCCTTTAGTCAACACTGCACAGATGACAAACAGCAGCCCGTACTGTGCTTCTTTGCAAGTCGCGGATGGGCCGGCGACTTAGAAGTCGTTATTCCTCAGGCTGTTTGTCCGTTTTAGTTTTTTCCAAATTTAATTATCACCTTTGGTATTCTTGATAAAAAGAAGAGCCCTTTTGGCTCCGGATTTTAATTTTGTCATTTAATAAATTAATGCATGTATTAAAATTCTTTATATTATTAATACATAAAAAATTGGTGATATTAGTAATACATTGCTTAATACACAATAGAGTGTGTAATAAATACAAACATTAGTTATACATAGGCTAAAAAAAGTACCAAACAAGATATTACTAGTACACAAGAATAATACATGCATTAAATTTTTTAACACGCTGTACCAAAGGACCCCTAATTTTCAACAGGCTTATTAATGTCTGTAGAGTGATTTTTGTACGAGAGTAAAATATCATTAACGACCTAAACTTCTAATTTTTTATTTTTTTTCCTTTTTTACAAAATAAAGACCTAATATGTTTTGTTATATGCTAAATATATACATGTTTGGTCACATATACCTATATTAACACAACCAAACCAAACATATCAGGTCATTGATGATGATATATTCTTAAGACAAATTATAGTTAATTAAACGACGTTACGATCACGTTAAGGGTGGACTTTTGGTTTGTAAGTTAGCCATAGTTTGGTTCCTTCACAAGTCTCTGACTTTTAACTATAATAACTATTGGAGTTGACCTCACCCCTATCTCAATGTAACAGTTGAATTCCGGTTTCCTAGTTAAGTAGTAGTTTGTTCTCTTCACGATGTATCTGACTTTCTAATTCATTAAATATATTTTTGTTTAATCTTTAAGAAACTGACTTTTAACTTCTGAAATAATCTTTAGACCTAAGTCTATACATCAATTAATATAAGTAATAGGGTAAATACTATATTAATTGTTGTTTCGTCAGAGGCACGCAAAGTCCAATAATAGACGAATAAAAGTGAACCAAGGGAATAATTAATTTCTGATTTTTCAGTATGAAGCAATTAAAGATAACCTTTTTAAACTACTGATGTCATGAATAAACAAACGCTTAATATAAACCTATAAAGAAGATACTTCATTCCTTTCATATTATTTGATCGTTTTTGATCCGGCAACCTTTTAATTTTTTTTTTAATTAGAGGTGTTTTACTAAATTAATCTTATTAATAATATTTTAGAACTATACATTTGATTACTACTATTTTATGTAGTAACTAAAATATTTTAGAACTATACATTTGATTACTACTATTTTATGTAGTAACTAAAATAATAAGGATAGTATGAAAAAATATAATTAAATTTTCTTAATTTGTTAAAGTGAACAAGTACTCCATCCGTTTTATTTTACTTGAACCAAATTTACTTGTCGCACCCTTAAGAAATCTTTAATTGAAGATGTATTTTACAAAACTAACCCTGCTTATGACGTTTACTAAAATTAAACTACTACATTAACTTATGTACTTATTTAATGCTAAGGGTAGAAAGAAAAATAAATAATAATATTCTCTTAATTTCATAAGTTGACAAGTTATAAGTAAAAAAAATTTACTTTTAGCATATAGGTCAAGTAAAACGAAACGGAAGGAGTAAACTAAACATTTATTTTTGGTATATGGATCAAATGGACCCGCCTGACCATGAAAATTAAAAAATATTCACTTTATTTTATATTTTTAAAGTTGAAAATGGAGTTGGAGTTATGCGTTAGGATTTTTGTCCTGATTTTCTTACCAAATTTAAGTTTTATTTATCTTAGAAGGAAAATAAAAGTAATACCATAATTACTTTAATTTTCATGAAAAAAAATATAAAACTTTTTCATATTTGACAAATCTCATTTTTGGAGGAAAGGTTTTGGGAATCTATAAATAGAAAACCCTTCTCATACAACAACACAACATGCACAATGTAGTCATTAAAGAGTCTTTGTTTAGGGGGGGATTTTCTCCCAATAGGTTTTATATTTTTTTCAATATTAGTTTTTTAATATGTAGGTCATTTGACCAAACATATCAACAATATATTTTTAGTATTATGTTTTTGCTTGTCATCTGATTTATCATCTCTATCGTTTGCAAACTTTAAGCTTCCGCATGACGCTCTCTTGATTTTGAACCCAACATTATGTTTGACCATATTATTTTGACAATGAGGTATTTTTGAAATTGAAAAAAAAAATATGAAAAGTGAAAATAAATTTTAAAAAATTTAGAGTTTTATGAAAATTGAGTTATTTTTTAAAGCAAAAAATTATTTTTTTTTTTTGAAAAATAAATAAAGTAAAAGTGCAGAAAGTGAATTCAAAACTAGTGAAAAGTGAAAACACTTGGGGCGTTTTTCAAATATTGTGAAAATATATTTTGAAGTATTTATGATCAAATAAATATTTATAAATATAACATGAAAATGTATTTCAAAATATATTAATAATATTCATGGCCAAAGGACTTTTAATGATTTCCTAGATTAGTAAAAGCAAATCTTCTCTTTCTTTTTACTTGCCTTCTTCTTCTTTAATAATTTCCCCTCTGGGCTATAATTTATTAAAATGAAATATTGTAGTGATTAGGATGATATTGTTGTACTCTAAGCCAGGCAATCTCATCTAACTTGGAATTATGGGCTGAGCCTGCAAAACATTGATCTACATGATAATGTTCTCCCCGACATTATTTAATTGATTATATCTTTTTGGTATATATAGGATTTAGTTGGTAAATACTTGGCCGCACTTAATTATTATTTGCATCAAATCATATTAAATCATTTATGGTGCAGTGATTAAATAAGATAGAAAATGTATATAAATATCGTTCACGATTAAATAATTAAATGAGATATAACATGTACATATTAGTTAATCATAGTTGGTGATATAGAAGTTTATATATATAAAAACACGTGACATGCATTTAATGATTTATTATAAATGAGGGATCAAAATATATACAATCGAAAAGAATGGGAAAAGAAGTTGAATGATATGATTAGTGACTCATTGTGATATCATGAAGATCACATTATTGAGCATCATAACCTAAAATCAGATCTCATGTATTAGAATTTAGAATATATAAGCAAATCATGAATATTATCATCTTAACCTAACATCAAAATACTTCATTTTGTTTGTGACACTTATTTATACATATGGACAAATTAATGGTGTCATGGCCACCAACTTGATTCTAACCCTATAATTCATTCTTTTCAGCAGAATATCAAGAGTCTATTATCTCATTTTTATTATTACAAAATGACATATTATATCGTCAACGTCCTAAATTATAATGAGCTTGTCTCGAGTATAATCGAAGAAAATTGAAAAAAAAAAAAAATTTAACAAAACACAGAGAAATACAAAGATATGATTTGTGACTAAAAATGGTATACCATGTAGACCACATTATAGAAGAATAATATCCAAAATTCAGATCCCATGTATTATTTTAGAATACATAAGCAAATCATGAAGGTATATTATCATTCTTAACCTAACATATACTATATATTTTGGTTGGTTATGTTGAGGTTTATCTAAATATGGACAAATTAGTGATGTCATATTCCGATATATATTATCTCATCTGTATTATTACCAAATGATAGTTTAATTTATGTTCTAAATATGCAATCAAACTTTGTCTAGAGTAATTATTCTACGTGCATCAAAGAAGTAGGTATAGTTTTTCTTATATGATGAGTCTTCATGACATGTATTGAGTACGTAAAGTCCCACTAAAAGATACACAACATGTTTTTATGTGTTTGTTAACACCACAACTTATTCGACAGAAAATACAGAACAATTTAAACACCTTCACTTGGACCATGGTCCCATTAAAATATTGAACCACTACTTTTAGACGTACAATCCCATGATCCCTTTGGGGCTTTAATTTTGACTAAATTTCAGGTGATCATCAAATTTTGTATTTTTTATGTAAAAATTATTTTTCTTTATTTTGCTACACAAAAGTCATTTAACTTTATCTCATTTTTCACAAAAATTATTTTGATATAATTTGGTTAAAACCCTATGTAAAATTTGAGATGAAATAAAAAACGATCTCTTATATTTAAAGGTAGATTCAAAATGACCCCTCACATATACTTTTAAGTAGTTTTGATCCACTATATTGCTAATAAAAATGAATCATTTTATTTTCATATGTTTAACAAACTTTATCTACTAAATTAACGATATTGAAAAACGATGAAATAAAAAATAAATAAATTAAAATTTATTTATCATAAATATGCAATAATTACATTTTCATTTACTTACCCTTTTAGTGATATACTATTTTGTTTGATTAATTTATAGATATTTTTTTTAAACTTTTGCTACATATTATTTTATTCATATTATCAGCACACTATTAAATAAGTAGATATGATTTTTAAATTATTTTGCAATAATTTTTATGAATTTTATTTTCAGTATATTAACTATGCAAAGTAAACTAGAATAATTTTTAGTAAATAGAGTTAGTAAAAGGAAAAAAAATTAAAATAATGTTACTTATTATGAAATAAAAAAATAAAAAGTTTTGGAGGATAGATATTTTGGAGAGGCTGGAGACAGAGTAGAAAGATTTGTTGAAATTCGATAACGGCGGCATAATAAAAATTTTAAAAATTTACAAAAGTATTCCACTCCTTGGTATTTCAATTATTTTATAAAAGAATTAATTTCAAGTATATAGTTTTGTATAGTGATAAATAGATTAAGAATTGTTATAAAGAAATCAAAACAATCAAAATAAGTGTGGTATCATATGTAACATGAGAGGTCAACTTTCAAAAACGAAATTTGTGAAGGAGACTATGAAATTATTCTACAAATAAATAAATTAATCTAGAAAGTTACACCAAATTCTGTAATAAATTTTAAAAAATTGCAGTTAATAAACCTCTAATGTGACTCAATATTAATTTTTTTTTCTAGATTTTTATAAAATTTAACAATTAGAGTTTGTTAAGTATTTGAAGAAAATCAAATGTACTCACATATAGTAAGCTTAAAGCACCAAAACTTCTCAAAAGTATATTTGAGGGGTTATTTTTAACCTATCCTCAAACACAACAGATTTTTTTTTAATTTAATCTCACATTTTAGGTAGGGTTTTAGCCAAATTATATCAAAATGACTTTTGTGAAAGATGAGACAAAGTTAAATGACTTTTGTGTAACAAAACAAAGAAAAGTAACTTTTGGATAAAAAAATACAAAGTTAGATGAATATGGCCTGAATGATTAGGTTACATTCAATTTGTTTCATTTAATAAAGATTTGAATCAGAATTATTTTTATATATCTAAGTTTATTGAGCATACCTTTTTTTCTTTTATAACCACTTATTTTTGTTTTTAATAAGTTTTGACTCATTTTAATTGTATACGAAACTTCAAAATCATTAAGATGTTTTTATTTTCATCTAACACTCAACCACTAGCATCAACCTTCAATGCACATTGATAATTGTCGATCATCGTCACCAACCACCCTATCACTTTTTTTCTTTTATGACCATTTATTTTTGTTCTAAAGTCAATCATTGTAATCGTATATGGAATTTTAAAATCATCAAGGCGTTATTTATTTTTATAATAACGCTCAACCACTACCATCAATCTTCAAGAGACATTTATCATTGTTGATCACCATCACCAGCTATTTACCATTTTTTTCTTTTATGACCACTTAATTTTGTTCTTAATAAGCTTGAATCACTTTAATCGTATGCGAAATTTTAAAATCATTAAGACATTCCTCACTTTTTTATCGTTACACTCAACCACCACCATCAACCTTCAAGTCACATTTATCATTGTCGATCACTGTCACCAACTATTTCCATCACTTTTTTGTTTAATGACTACTTATTTTTGTTCTTAATAATCTTGAATCATTTCAATTATATAACATTATTTAAAATCATTAAGTTGTTCTTTATTTTAATCGTAGCACTCAACCATCACCATCAACCTTCAAGGCATATTTATCATTGTCGAACACTGCTGCCAACCACTTTCACTGATTTTTTTATGACCTCTTAATTATTTTATTCGTAATAAGCTTGAATCATTTCAATTGTATGAAATTTCCAAATTATTAAGACGTTCTTCATGTTCATCATAACACTCAACCACCACCATCAACCTACAATGTAAATTTATCATTGCCAATCACTGCTACCAATCACTCCATCATTTTTTTCTTTTATGGCCAATTAATCATTTTTGTTCTTAATAAGCTTGAATCGTTCCAATCGTGTATGAAATTTTAAAATCATTAACATGTTATTCATGTTCATCATAACACTTAACCATCACCATCAACCTGTAATGCATATTTATCATTCTCGGTCATTGTCATTAACCACCTCCATCATTTTTTAGACCACTTAATTATTTTTGTTCTTAATAAGTTTGAATGGTTCTAATCGTATATGAAATTTTAAAATTATTAAGACACTCTTCATGTTTATCATAATACTCAACTACCACCATCAACCTACAATGCACATTTATCATTGCTGAACAGTGCCACTAACCACCTCCACCACTTTACAACTTAATTATTTTTATTCTTAATAAACTTGAATAATTTCATTCATGCACAAAATTTCAAAATCATTAAGACGTTCTTCATATTCATCATAACACTCAATCACCCCATGCATCAACCTACAATGCATATTTATTATGGCCAATCTACCATAACCAACTGCCTTTATCACTTTTTTATTTAATGACCACTTAATTATTTTTATTCTTAGTAAGCTTGAGTTGTTCCAATCATCTATGAAATTTCAAAATCACTAAGACATTCTTCATTTTCATCATAACACTCAACCATCACCATCAACCTTCAATACACATTTATTACTGCCAATCACCATTACCTACACCTTCACTACAAACTACCACAAAACAAAACTGCCATTAGCCACTTCTACTGCCCATGACCAATACCAACCATCTACAACTCTATTTTAATTGGATAACCACCGTAGACAATCATTTCTAGTGCCAGTTGTCATCACTACCCACTCACTATAATCGTTAGCAACTGTAAAACAACCACTAAAATTCTTACGCATCCCAATCAACTTTTACTACAATCAATTATTGGCTTATACGAGTCCACAACGAGTCAAGAGATCAGATTTCTTGACACACAAAACTAGTAGCTAAATAAAATATAAAGTAAAGTGTTGAGATATTAAATATACATAGTATTTATATGAAAACTCCCTTGCTCGAGTGAGGAAAATCCACGACCTACCAAGTAGGATTTCCCAACAATCCACTAACTTCAAGCAACTTGTGATTGCAAATGCGAGTAATCACAAAAGATTAAACTCTTAATCCTATGTACCTCGTAACACCTTCTATTACAAAACCTGTGCAGTACCTTTATTGCATCCACTCATCAACTAACTCTAGTTAACACTCCTAGATAACTCTAACTAAGAAAACATCAAGCATGATAAAGAAGACTTGGCTAAACAAAAGATAATTCAACTATCCTTTATAACTCAAGAGTAGATTACAATTTAAGAACGAAAGACACAAGACTCAAAGATTCAACAAAGACTGGTCAACACTCGATCAGGTCCCTTATTAAATATGAGCAATGTTAATTTTCAAATGACTTTTGCTTGAGATATAAATCTTGATTTCAAAAATTAGGTTTTACTCTTGTCACTTATTCCTTTTATAAAAGAGAGCAAAACTAAGAGGCATGTCATTGGTCGAGGTTTAACGGGCCAACTATATTTTTCCTACAGTGCTAGTAACCAAAATGCAAACAATACAATTTACAACTGTACGGAGTTGTCTTGTCTTTGAATTGGTACAACACGATTTAGGTCCTTTGCACACGAGTTTATAAATCATCAAATCTAAAATATAATTTTTTTCCTTTTTGATGATGTCAAACTATATAGACTATTTCTAGTTATTCCCCTATCAACCAGATCCCTTAAGTGTGTATATTCCCCCTATATATCAGATCCAATGATTCTCTTGAAAAGGACCATGCCCCTTAGTGTAAGTCAAAACTCTCTTGCCATTAATATAGTATCTTCCTACTTTTTTTATCATAAAAAAGTAATAACAGTAAACCAAGTTAAGCAAGATTCATATATGATTAATTCATGATCACTAGGACAACACTAACACGAATGAGAAAATCCATAGAGATAAATAACCATTTAGTTGATAAAACAAAACAATGACATTATACACACTAAACAAACAAACACACACAAAAGAACTGTTCCTAAACAACTATGGAGACAACAAAGGGATATGAAGAACATAGTCAAATAATGATTCGAAGGAAATAGGATGCTTAGGGGCGAGAAAATGAAGGACCAGGTCCTGAGCGCACTTTCAGTCGCATGCACATTAAGGAGTTGCTTGGTTAGGTCCTTGACTTTGGTATTGAGGCTCTTGACTTCTGCATTCAGGTTCTTGACCTATGTTTTTAACTCCTTATTTTTTTCTTGAAGAGCCTTAACGGTTCCAGGTCCTTCAGTTGAGAGTTGTTGTATTGTGGCCTTCAACTAAGAGATTTCAACATCTCATTGGACCAACATCACTAAATCTACAGTCAGCTTCTCTTGTTATGAAATAAGCTCCAACACCTGTGACTTAGACTTGGTTCTTTCCTTTCCTTCAATACACTCATTTTCAATCAAACTGGTCATAGTAAATGTTTGCTTTAAAAATCTTGCATCCCTTTTACACACTCAACTTTAAAGTGATCAAATACCTTATTCAAAAAGTAACCATATGACATCCTATGCTTTCCATATTTAACTGTCATAAGCTTGTGCACGCGTTTAATTATGATAACTAGAAGATTGATAATTTCTAACTTACTGAGGGATTCCATAAGGAATAGGTCCGATGCGGAAGCAATTGTATGCTTCTTAGAGCATGGTAACAAGACTTTGTTGACTAGTTCAAACAATAATTAAAACTATTCTTTCAGAAATATCTTAAGTACCCTAGCCTTGGATGACCCACCAACTCTATAAATCTCCTTTACAAACCAAAGAGATGAAACCATGTTAGTTACAGACCTTATCCCTTACACTAGGACATAAAAAAACTCTCAAATTATGGATTTATCAAGATGAATCTTAATCTTAAGTACAGTGGTCATTAGTCTCAAACAATCTTTAGAGAAATTAATTGCAAAGTAGAATTCCCTCACTTCCTTCTCATGAGCAGCAGGAACTAACAAATCGAATAGATAGAGACATTTCAAATACTTCACAAATTTAACCAACTTACGTATTCCTGGACTTTTAAAGATACTAGGTGTAGGCAATAAAATTTTATTAAATTAAAATCCGTACGAAATTCGTATTATGTTAAATTCAAAATAGATTAGTCCTAAATAAATATTGCTGATTAATACAATTGGATTAATTATTTAAGTCCGAACATGTATGGATTTAAACAAAGTCCAATCTTTATTGGGCTAGTCTATTAATTTGGGCTACAAATAATGAGCCCACTTTGCTAAGCCCAAGATATTGTCATATTCTAGAGGCCCAAATAAGCACCACCTATCAAATGATGTGGCATTCTAAGTCAAGGGAAAGAGCCAATAGGACCATTCCACATGTCAAAATGATGCAGCAGGCCCAATAAAATCAAAGCCCATAAAAGGTGCCACGTCACCTGAATTTAATTGGTTAAAGAAAGTCCATCTTCATCATGACTCTTCCCTTTTCACAACTATAAATAGGGGTTTCATAATTAATTCAGAAAAGAGACCTCTAAAACTCTAATAAAAAGAAAAAGAAAGCTCATGGATTAAATACTACAATTTCTCTATAAAGCTCAAGTATTCAAATCAAGTTCATCAAGATTCAAGATCAAGATCGTAATATTCAAGAACAAGCTTAAAAGCCCTTGAATTCAAGTACAAGTCAAGATCAAGTCCCTCAAGTCCATCAAATCAAGTTCAAATTCAAGATCAAGCTTTAATCCCTTAAATTTATATTTGAACAGGTGAATCAAACGATTTATAAAGATTGTAACACTCACATATTGAAATCAATAAATTGATTGTTGCAATATTTTCTTATATCTTGAATTATTTATTTTTCCGACTCGAGGATTTTATTGTTCAACAAATTCTGGCACACCCAGTGGGACAATCTCTACTTCTTATCTCAACTTTTCCAACTTTAAAGTTCAACAACACTGAAATGACTTCCAAGAAGGTCAACTCTCAATCAACTGCTTCCAAGGCTGCTAATTCAAAGTTCTCTACTTAAGTAGAAAACATCCTTGGTGCTACTTTTGAAAGCTTGGAAGCTGTCACAACGAGCAAGGCAGGCTTGCTAGGACAACAAATACATCCAGTGTCATCCGTACCAACTCCAGTTTTTGGATCTTCAACCCCAAGAGGAACGAGGTTCAATGCAAGTGCTTTGGAAGGAGAAAGCAGTGTAGCAGAATCGCTTAAGAAGACTTTAGCTCTACTTGAGCATTTCGGTTCTAAATACTTTGGCGCAAAGAGCGATGGTCGTTCAATAAATATGTCATCTCCACTTACATCCCATAAACTGACCACTTCGAAGATCAACTTATGTGATAATCCATGTTACTCTCCAACGTATACAGTGATCATGCAAGTGATGTTGACTGATGCCTCATCTATGGAAGAGCAGCTTGCGAATCTGACAAAGGTAATTTGAGAGCCTAACTAATAATGTTCAGAATCAAGATGCTCGGATTGATAAGATAGTGGATAGGTTGGAAGGTATGATGGATAGAGAGTCTAGCCATGCACCTGAAAACTCTTTGGAGGCTTATGAGATAGAACATCCTATGAAACAAATACCACCGACTAAAGAGTTGCAAGTTTTTTCTGAGGGAATGATCCCGATTGAGCAATTAAAGGAATTCATTGAAGAGACCCTCAAAGACAAGTATGATGTTGTCACCAAGTATTCCCTTATGTATTCCAAACCTTACACTATGAAAATAGATAGCCTCAAAATGCTTGCCGGCTATCAACCCCCCAAATTTTAATAATTTGAGGGCAAAGGGAACCCAAAATAGTATGTCGCACACTTTGTTGAAATATGTAACAATGCTAGAACTTATGGTGACTATCTTATCAAACAGTTTGTTTGTTTCCTAAAGGGAAATGCCTTTGATTGTTATACGAATCTTAAGCCTAACTCCATTAATAGTTGGGATCAATTGGAACATGAGTTCCTGAATCTCTTTTATAACACAAGGCGTACAGTGAGCATGGTAGAGCTCACAAATAGTCAGCAAAGAAAGAATGAACCAGTTATTAACTTCATCAATCGATGGAGAAATGCTAGCCTAAACTACAAAGATAGACTTAGCGAAGCTTTTGCAATAGAGATGTGCATCCAAGGAATGCACTGGGAGCTTCTCTATATCTTGCAAGGCATTAAGCCTGAATCCTTTGAATACCTAGCTACCCGTGCTCATGATATGGAGTTGAGCATGTCTTCTGCTGAAAAGGGAGCAACACCTATCCATGACTCTAAAAAAGGAAAGGATAAGCAGAAACCCAAAAGATAGGGTAAGTTTTTCCCCAAAAATGACAACAAGGAGTCCATGAATGTTAATGTGTCTTCTGTGAAGGTCACCATAAAGGTGAGCAAGAAGCAAAGTGTGAAGACAACTTCTGGAGCATGTCCGAATCAGAAACTTTAAAGGAGATGCAAGAAAAGGAATATCCCTTCCTTAGTTCTGATGTTGCTGAGATTTTTGATGAACTCCTTGAGCATAAGCTCATTGAACTCCCAGAAATAAAGCGTCTTAACAAAGCTGGAAGGACCAATGACCATAATTAGTTCAAATATCATAGGGTCATAAGTCACCCTCTGAAAAAGTGCTTTGTCTTTAAGGATAAAGTCATGCAACTTGAAAAAGAGAAGAAAATCTTCTTCGACGATGAGAGGACCAGTTCTCATCAAATCTCTATCTCTTTTGGCTCACTCGATCGAGTCCAAATATGTGTCGAAGAGCATAAAGAGAAGATATTAGATCCTGATAGGTATTCAGTTGATGAAGGCGATGATGAAGGTTGGACTCTGGTAACTAGGCACAGACACAAGAAAATGAGTCTGCAAAAGGAGTCATCCGAGCAGCCAACCAGAAGGAGAATGGTGAAGAATCCAAGGAAACAGAAGTTGGTTGAACTTATAAAGAAGATGAGGGTGACAGAGATTCACCACAAAAAATTATGATGTCCAGTAACTTTGAAAGAATTCTTACCATGTTGGTTCCTTGCAAAGACTGCTCATGTCAACCTTGAGGCATCTTGTTTTAATACTGCCAAAGAGGGGGCAAAGGGTGAAAATCCACTTGTGGGGTTTCCTCCATCTTCTGAAAAGCCTACGGAGCCACTTAGACAAGAGGCACACGTATGTGATACAAAAATCACATTTACAAATAACGACCTTCTACTTGGAGAAATCCTACACAATCGTCCCTTGTACATGGTAGGTCAAGTTCTAGGAAAAAGGATAAATAGAATCTTGATTAATAAGGGATCTGGAGTTAACATCCTGCCTATCCGTACAATGAAGGAACTTGGCATTGCTATTGGTGAACTGGCTGAAAGCCATATAATGATACAAGGCTTCAACCAAGGGGGCCAGAGGGCCATGTGAGCTGTCAAGTTGGGGATTCGTATGGATGATTTTCAATCATACACATTGATGTATATAATCGATGCCAAAACTTCATACAATATATAACTTGGTAGGCCTTGGGTACATATGAACAAAATTATCTCGTTCTCTTACTATCAATACTTGAAGTACCTCGAAGGCGAAGTGGAAAGAAAGATAGTTGCCGATGATAAGCCATTCACTGAAGCTGAGTCACACTTTGCTGATGCAAAATTCTACTTAAAGAATTATGTTGTGAATGAGAAAAGGGTTGAAGATGTCACCAAGACCAAGTGTAATGATCTTGTATCTAAGAAGGTCGCGGTGACTATCAAAAAAGTTGCCACCAAGAATCCCCTCTTCACTTTGAATAAAGAAAGCGTTACACCTATGAAAAAGAAGGCAACTCTAGTTCTTTGCTACGTGCCAAAGGTAAAGAAAGAGGAAGGTCACCCATCTGATGCCCAAGATAATGTGCTAAAGGGATAACTTTACCTATCAAGAGGATTGGTGCAATAAATTCGTCCTTAAGACTACTTGGAAGTCTTTGGCTCAAAATCCACCATAAGATATGACACTCCTTACGAAATAAACGAAGGATGGCTTCGACCCAAATGTATACAAGCTATTTGTAAAGGCTGGATATAATCCTATAAGCCATCAAGGTTGGGAAAACTTCCATCTAAAGGTACAACCAGGCAGGCATGTGAAAGCCTAGGATGCACGCAGCCACCTTCGATTTGCATCTCCATACGAAGGCCGATTAGTAACTACATCACTATAGAAGAAGAGTCTACTGCATCCAATAAAAGGCCTTCTGTCTTTGACTAACTTGGAGAGTCAACTGCTAGAACTTCTGTGTTCGAAAGGTTGGGTGCTCTAAATAAGAAGAAAAATAACAAGCGTCGGATAAGTCATCAAAGTACAATAATTCACTCTTTGCCTAAGATCCAAAAGGATTTCCAAAGTTTGATTCCTTCTAAAATGAGGCGGCAAATGTAACTGGTAGTTTCATGCAATGAGGTGCTAAAAGAAAAGGATCATAATGTGCTTTATACCAAGCAATGAGAGAAAGATGGAGAGAGTGTTGGCTCCTTATATCATGTTACAACCCAAAATAGGATGCGGTCTCACCCTAAATAAAGTTTGATGAAGTGATGGAAGATACTTTTTAGTCCTACCACATATCCATCAACGACGATGATCCTCAAGAGGAGGAATATATTGGAGATGCTTCATCGCAACTTGAAGAAGGAGTAAAAGCCACAATATATTCCTTGAAGGAATTTAATCTTGGAACCGATGAAGACCCAAGACCAACTTACCTAAGTGCCTTTCTAGAGATGGAGAAAGAAATCACATATATGGATATACCTAAATAATATATGGATGTCTTTTCTTAGAGTTATAAGGAAATATCTGGCTTAGATTTGTAATTAGCAATCTATCAGTTGGTGGTTAAGAATGGTTCTCATCCTGTTAAGCAAGACCAAAGGTGCTTTAGGCTAGAATTGGTTCCATTGATCAAAAATAAATTTAACAAACTCATTGAAGATAGCTTTATTCGTAAAGTCAAATATCCCATGTGGATTTCAAGTATTGTTCCAGTACGAAATAAGAATGGCCAAATTCAAGTTTGTGTCGACTTTTGAGATCTCAACAACGCATGCCCTAAGGATGATTTTCCAATCCCTATAACAGAGTTGATGATTGATTCCACCACTGGTTATGAGGCAATGTACTTCATGGATGGGTCATCTGGCTACAACTAAATTTGTATGGCGCTAAAGGATGAAGAGCTTACTGCATTTCATACACCCAAAGGTATTTATTGCTACAAGGTAATGCCTTTTGATTTGAAGAAAGCTGGAGCCACTTATCAAAGGTTTATGCAAAACATCTTTGATGGTCTACTCCAGAAAAATATTGAATGCTACATGGATGATCTAGTGGTGGAGTCCAGAAAGAGAGACAACCACTTAAAGGACCTAATAATTGTGTTTGAATTACTTTGAAGATATCAAATTAGGATGAATCCATTGAAGTGCACCTTTGGAGTTTCTTGGATTTATTGTATGACACCGAGGAATTAAAATTGATCAGGACAAGGTCGACACAATTTTGAAGATGCCCGAGCCATGAAACATTCATGAGTTAAAAAGCCTTCAAGGAAGGCTAGAATATTTAAGGAGGTTCATCTCAAACCTGGATGAAAAATATCAACCATTTAGTCATCTCATGAAGAAGTACACTCCCTTCGAATGAGACCAAGCTTGTAGTAATGCCTTTGAGAGTATCAAAACATACTTAATAAAGTCACCAGTTCTTGCAGCACCCATACCTGGAAACCATTGGTACTCTACATCGTAACACAAGAAAGGACAGTTGGAGCACTACTGGCTTAAGAAAATAGTGAAGGCAAAGAGAACTCTCTTTACTATCTGAGTAGAATGATGCCGCCAAATGAGCTAAAGTATGCTCTAATTGAAAAGTTGTGTTTGGCATTGGGTTTCTCAATTAAAAAGATGAAGCACTACTTTCAGGCTCCTGTTGTTCGTCTTATGACTAGGGCAAATCCCATCAAGTTTTTAATGTCGAAACAGTCCTTAGTGGCTAATTTGCAAGATGGTACCTTCAATTTCAACAGATTGAGATTGTGTACGTTTCTAAAAAGTCTGTAAAGGGACAAGCATTGGCTGACTTCTTGGAAGACCACCGGATACCCAATGACTGGGAACTGAGCGATGAACTTTTTGATAAAGATGCAATGGTTATTAAAGCCATACCCCCGTAGAGGATGTACTTTGATGGTTCTGCACATCAAGATGGAGCTGGTGCCGGTGTGGTGTTGTCACTTCACAAGAAGAGGTCATTCCATACTCTTTTACCCTTAAAAACCATTGCTCTAATAATGTTGTTGAATATCAAGCTTTAATACTTGAACTTGATATGGAATTTGACATGAAATAACTGCAATTACAAGTCTTTGGTGACTCTCAATTGGTGATCAAGCAGCTTTTGGGAAGCTATGAAGTCAGAAATCCTGAGCTACGACCATATCATGATTATGCACAGAAGTTGATGGGGTGGCTTAGAGAAGTAACTCTCCAACATGTTCCAAGGAGAGAAAATAAACAAGCTAATACCCTAGCTGCTTTGGCCTAAATCCTGACTCTTTCGAATCAGCCGCAAGTTGCTATCCGCCAAGAATGGGTAGTACCCCCTTCAAATAAGGATGAAGAAAATAAAGTTGAATACCTCGTTGCCATATTTGAGGCTGTAAAAGAAGATTGGCAACAACCTATCATTGATTAATTATATTATGGGATACTTTCAGAAGATCCAAGGAGAAAGACTGACATTAGTCGTCGTGCACCTCGCTTCCTTTACTGCAAAGACACACTGTACAAAATATCAGTTGAAGGAGTACTCTTATGATATTTGGGAGAGGAAGAAAAATTTCAAGCTTGGTAAGAAGTACACTCGAGAGTTTGTGGATCTCATCAGTCTAGACCGAAGCTCCATTTTCACATTAAAAGAATGGGATATTATTGGCTAACAATGGTAAAATATTACTTGGACTATGCTAGAAGATACAAAGATTGTCAATTCCATGTGAATTTCATTCATCAACCTCCTGAAGTACTACACCCAACTGTAACATCTTGGCCATTTAATGCTTGGGGAATGGATGTTATTGGTCCACTATCAATATATTCTGGTGGACACTTATACATCTTGGCCGCAATAGATTACTTCTCAAAATAGGCCGAAGCTATTGCTCTCAAAGAAGTAAAGAAAGAGAATATTATAAATTTCATCCGAGTGAATATCATCTACCACTTTGGAATCCCTCAATATATAATAACCGACAAGGGCAAGCCATTTGATAACAAGATGATGAATAAGATTTGGGATCTTTTTGGCTTCAAGTAGTGCAAGTATTCTATGTACCATGCTGCCGCCAATGGTTTAACCGAAGCGTTTAATACGACTTTATGTAATCTATTGAAGAAAGTTATCTCCAAGTCTAAGCGAGACTGCATGAACAAATGAAAGAAGCTTTATGGGCATATAGAATGACTTACCACACACCTACGCAAGCAACCCCATACTCACTTGCTTTTGGAGTTGAAGTAGTCTTGCCACTTGAGCGTCAAATACCCTCTTTGAGACTGACTATTCAAGAAGGGCTCACCGATGAAGAAAATGCTAAGTTACATCTTGCAGAGTTAGAAGCTCTTGATGAGAAGAGGCTGGAGGCTAAACAAAATTTTGAATATTATCAAGCCCGACTATCTCGTTCTTTCAATAAAAGAGTTCACTTGAGGTGCTTCCAAGTTAGAGATCAAGTCCTTGCAGTAAGGAGACCCATTATCACTTCTCATAATTTTAGGGGTAAATTTACCCCAAAGTGGGATGGACCATATGTCATACAAGAGGCATATTCAAATGGTACTTACAAGCTTATCAATGCAGATGGCGTGAAAATTGGTCCTATCAACGCCAAGTTCTTGAATAAGTACTATCTTTGAAGGAAGATGACACTTCTTAAGGCACGAGTATAAACTACATGTCCACTCCTGTCCTCCAAGAGTATAAACTATGCACGACTTTAGATGTATGCTAGGTTGAAAATCTCGAAAGTGGCGGACTAGGAAAAGTTAGGATGAAAGAAAAAAACACTCACCCAGAACTACGTTGTGACTTGATCGTCTTCACTAAGGTACGTAGGCACTTGGAATCTCATTCTGAGTTCAATTGCATGAGTGTCTAAAAAAATATGCTCCTACAGTATCTGCCATATGGATACAAAGTATGAAAATATTCTAATTAAATCTTGGACCCACTCCAAGTATTGGTGGCTCAATGGGGGCAAACTACAATGAAATATGAGCTTTGTTCACATAATATAAAGTCTCGAAACTCCCTAAATTTAGAAGTTGAACCACTCAAAATACCAAATTTGAGAGTGAAAGTTGATAAAATCTCCAAGTCTTCAAATCAAGGCCTCCAAAATTTTTGTGTCTTAAGGTGGGAAAGATTTGTTCCTTTGTACCTTAAGCTGACCTCTCTATGGATTTATCTTTAAGAACATATAAAAAAAGTTTTCATGCCTTAAGGTGGATAAAATTTGTCCCTTTGCACCTTAAGATGACCTCTCACGGGTTTATTCTTAAAAGGATTTTAAAATTTCCATGCCTTAAGGTGGAAAAAATTTGTCCCTTTTCACCTTAAGATGGCCTCTCAAGGGTTTATCCTTAAAAGGATTTCAAAATTTCCATGCCTTAAGGTGGACAAAATTTATCCCTTTGAACCTTAAGCTGGCCTCTCATGGGTTTATCCTTAAAAGGATCTCAAAATTTTCATGCCTTAAGGTGGACAAAATTTGTCCCTTTGCACCTTAAGTTGGCCTCTCACAGGTTTATCCTTAAAAGGATCTTAAATTTTCATGCCTTAAGGCGGACAAAATTTGCCCCTTTGCCCCTTAATCTAAACATTGAAAATAGCCCATACTTAGAGAAGACCATCGCATAAATGCATCAGTGAAAGGGCCCATACTTAAAGAAAACCATGCATCTTGAAGTCAAATTGGTCGGTCGTAGAGTATACGGAGGCGAAGTTAAACTCTCGCATCCTAAGCCGATTATTGCATTGCTCCCGTCTTGAAGTCAAATTGGTCGATCTTAGAGTGTATGGAGGTAAGCTGATTGTTGCAAAGACACCATCTTAAAGTTAAATTGGTCGGTCTTAGAGTGTACGGTGACAAAGTTAAACTCTCGCACCCTAAGCCGATTGTTGCAAAGCCACCATCTTGAAGTTAAATTGGTCGGTCTTAAAGTGTACGGAGGTGAAGTTAAACACTCTCACCCTAAGCTTGTTGTTGCATAGGCAACATCTTGAATTCAAATTGGTCAGTCTTAGAGTGTACGGAGGCAAAGTTAAACTCTCACACCCTAAGCCGATTATTGCACAACCACCATCTTAAAATTAAATTGGTCGGTCTTAGGGTGTACGGAGATGAAGCTAAACTCTCTCACCTTAAGCCGATTGTTGCATATTTGTTTTAACCCTGCAAAAAAAGAAGGAAACAAGAAAGAAAGTAAAAACACAAATAGAAAGGATGTTACCTGTCAGAGCGTTGCGATCTCGAAAGTTGTATATCACTAACTTAGATTGAGAAAAGATGCCTTAATGAAAATAGAGTCATCAAAATATAGTTTGAAGCAATCAAAATACTATTTGGTAGTGATGGTCCCACATCAAGATATAAATTATTTGGTGAGGCGGTGCAAATCTGGAATCTTCTGTCGGACAGCATATAAGATCGTCTTTAAAAAAATTAGTTAGAACAATCCAAGAAGTGTTAAAATTCAAATTTTGGATATGTTACATATGCATGTTTCTGGGATCTATAAAATTAAGCGGATCATAATTTTGATACTCTCACATCCAGGTATAATTTTTTTGGTGACGTCGCATAAATCTGAAATTGCTGATGCATCAAAACTCAATGCTGATTTCGGAATAACACCTAAAATAATCTCAAAAATATTAAACTATGAATTCGGGATATGTTGTATATCTTTTTGTATAGTTTCAAAAAAATCAAGCGGTTTGCAATTTCGTCATTCCTGCTTCAAGATATGAAAGCTTTAGTAAAGACGCCCAGATCTGAAATTTTCAGCATGATAAAATTCAGGGCTAAATTCAAAAAATTATCAAAAATTATATTAATGGAATTTAAAGCTGAGTTTTTGATATGTTATAGATATCGAAGTCTAATTTTTAGAGTATCAAACGGTTTATAATTTTGATAGCCCTACCATAAGGTATGAATTTTCTACCACTAAAATGTTGTTCTGAAAAATAATGACGAAAATAAAAGAAATGTAGGAGGGAAAAAAATTACCTCAATATTGTTCATGGCTTGAAACCTCAAAATTGATATTGAAAAAGTGTGGAACCTACATTCTTTTATAGAGTTGTAGGATGTATGTTTCCTTCTCCAATATAAATTTGAATTGGAAGAGTTACCATTTCCAATACTAATTCAAATTGGAGGTTATTTTCTTCCCCCATACAAATTCAACTTGGAGGTTGTTTTCTTCCTCTATACTAATTCAAATTGGAGGTTGTTTCCTTCCCAATACACATTGGAAGAGTTTTCATCTCCAATACAAATTCAAATTGGAGGTTATTTTCTTCTCCCATACAAATTCAAATTGGGGGATGTTTCCTTCTCCAATATAAATTCAAATTGGAAGAGTTTTATTCCTGGTTAAGTAAGACAGTATTTTTTTTCAAAATCTATTTGGAATAGGATATAATGCCTCACCAATGGGTCTTACGTGTAGAGATTCATGAAAAAAATAGGAGACTTTTTGAGAAGCGATATCAATATGTAAATTGCATGGTTCAGCTTTGTGAAAATCTTTGAAGCATGAAGGAAGCATGTTTAAATGAATCATAATTCAAGTCTAGTCTCAAAAAGATTAAATATCTCGACAAGTCTTGAAGTAGGGGGCATTTTATGGTCAACAAAATCTTATTAAATAAAAATTTGTATGAAATTTAGATTATGTTAAATTCAAAATAGCTTAGTCCCAAATAAATATTGCGGATTAATACAATCAATTAATTATTTAAGTCCAAACATGTATGGATTTAAATAAAGTCCAATCTTTATTGGGCTAGTCCATAATTTGTGCTATAAATAATGAGCCCATTGTGTTAAGCCAAAGATATTGTCATATTATAGAGACCTAAATAAGCACCACGTGTCAAATGATGTGGCATGCCAAGTCAAGGGAAAGAGCCAATAGGACCATGCCACATGTCAAAATGATGCAGCAGGCCTAATAAAATCAAAGCCCATAAAAGGTGCCATGTCACCTGAATTTGAGTGGCCAAAGAAAGTCCTTCTTCATCGTGACTCTTCCCTTTCCACAACTATAAATAGGGGTCTCATAATTTAGAAAAGAGAACCCCCCATAACTCTAACAAAAAGCAAGAGAAAACTCATGGATCAAACACTGCAATTTCTCTATAAAGCTGAAACATTCAAATCAAGTTCATCAAAATTCAAGATCAAGACCCCAATATTCAAGAACAAGCTCAAAAGCCCTTGAATTCAAGAACAAGTCAAGATCAAGTTCCTCAAGTACAACAAATCAAGTTCAAATTTCAAGATCAAGCTTTAAGCCCTTGAATTTATATTTGAAAAGGCGAATTAGAGGATTCATAGAGATTGTAACACTCACATATTGAAATCAATAAATTAATTGTTGTAACATTTTCTTGTCTCAAATTATTTATTTTTTCGACTCGATAATTTTATTGTCCAACACTTGGGTCAAACACTCTTCTCTTTAACACTTTTTCTATCTTGAGAGCTTGAACTTTCTTCCCTAGTAAGAACTTTCTCAACCTTTTAAACTTTTCTTCTTTCGATAGAAGTACCTGGTCCCTTGACAGACAAAGCCACTTATGTAGAAGTGGTGGAGTCAGCTTCAGGACTAGGTACCTCTGAACCATCATTATTCTTCTGCTTGACAATGGCGAACTTTTTGCAGCAATTTTTTGTGCCTTGATGCTCTTATCACTGATGGTTTTTTGACACTTTCTCCTTTTATTCTTTTCTCTATTGCAACTGCAACATTAAATTCAATATCATCTCCTTTTCTTTATCCTCTACTACCATCACTCAATCCGCTGGAACAATAGCTTCATCAATCACTAAGGTTTTCCTCAATCTACATTTATGAGTGGTGGATAATTTGTTCGCCTTTATTGAATCTCCTATGAGTTCCTTTTCACCCCCTTGTTCTATAACTCCAATGACATTATTAGAAATATCAATTTTCTTCTTTCCAATGGAATATGTTTGTCCCACTCTTTTCCATGACATCAGATCATAATTAGTGTTGTCCTCCTCCTGTCACGACCCAAACCAGGGCTTAGTCATGACGGGCATCTCAAGCCCAACATGAGCCGAAAACCATTCCCTTACCCTAACATCCAGGACATAATAAAAGAATACAACGAAAGTCAACCAAATAGTAATTAGAAGCACAGATAATCAAATATAAACTCTATGAATAAAAAAACATCCAACCCACACTTGTCCATAAAAGCCTCTAAATTAGAATACCAAACTAGGTCGGGGCATGCCCCCGACTATGACAAAATAAAGTTCACAATTCCTAAAATCTAGAAAAAAACCTAATGAAATGGTAGGGAGTTTCAAAATATGGAGGCTTACTACTTCACAACAATGCAACCAACGTACCACAATACCTAACACTGCACAAGAGTAATATAAAATCCCTCAGACCCTACATCATGAAATGATATAGTGTCCAAGGATGGTCAGTGGGGCAAGCACTGACATGTATCTCAGAAAAAGTAATAAAATAATGCCAATGCTAAAAACTAGTCAAAACAATAGGAACAATATTTATATATACATATATAGGTTGTCGGGGTAGGGACAAAGGTTATGATTATGAAAGTTTAAACTATTAGTCTGAACTGTATAGCTCGCTTTATAAAGGCACCCATGGGCTATATGGGTTCAGTCCCCCCTACTAAAAGGGCTTCAGTACATGTTAGCCACATAACCGATGAAAGGCTAAAGACACCAAGGCAGTATCCAATCTAAAATATAGTGTGCACACTAAGCACATGATCATATAAATACCCACACTAGCAAATGTTGTTTCCACTGTTGATCCCCTTGAGACCTCTACTTTCACGGTGAGCTACATAATTTCCTTTAAGCCTAAATTAAAATAATTTGCACATAAACCCAATCATTAATCCAAGAGTCATTCATTAAGGCATTTACCGACTTGGTTTCATCATTCCAATTATGATTGCAAGCTTATATGATTATGCCAAGCCAATCCATGACACATTATACTCCCAAGTTCCATTTAAAAATCCAAACCAATGTCACCAAGGGATTTCCAAAACCATTTCATTATCCATTATCCTTTAATGCAATACAATGTCCAAAAATAGATTAAATTATGCAAATTTCATATTCAAAACCAAAGTTATGAAGGTGGGTTGATATTAATACCATTACCAAGATAAAAATCCATCAATTTGGGAAAATCCATGTTCCTCACTCCAATCCCCATGATAATTCACTCATTCATCCTCTAAAACCATCAATTAAAGCATGGATAACATATTAAAAACATGGAAAAAGCAATTGAAGTCATCACCATCAAAACCCCTCAACCTAATTTTAAACCCAACAATTAAATCATATAAATATTGAATTAATTTATGCCATAATAAAAAATACAAGTTTAGGGATGAGAGATATGTCTAAAATACATAAGAAATTGAAAGGAATTTGAAGGTTGGAGCTTGAATATTGAATCCCTTGTAAAACCCTAGTATTCTCTTGCCTTGAATATTAAAGAGAAGAAAATAGTGTTTTGGTTGGATAAATGATGTTAAATGGGTCATCAGAGTGTTTTTAAGTCGCAGGTATAGTGTAAAGAGAGGAAAAGATCAAAAATACCCCAATTAAAATATGTAGGAAAATACTAAGTACAGTCAACCCGACATTGGTAACGACTCATGAGGTCTGACCATAAGTCGTTACCTAGACTCATTACCAAAGGATCAAAATCTTGGTCCTTCACTGTTATGACAATGAGTCACTCATAATGAATCATTATCTGACATCACGAGTCGTGACTAAGACTCGTGATCAGGGACAGAACTCTGAGGCATCTTACTATTAAGGCAACAAGTTCCTCTTATTAACATATCATGTTTCATAATAAGTCATACCCTAGACTCATTTCCAAGGGACCAAAACTTTGTTTACCTTACTACCGTGAAAATAAGTCCTTACAACGACTCGTTACATCTCATAACGACTGGTACCTTGGACCGTTGTCGCTGGTAGTTTTGACATTAGTTTAGAAACTTGGCTAATTCAACCTGGTAGTATTTCAAGATAATAATAAACTATCAAAATGCTTGGAGATGTGGAAAGGATAAGATTATGAAGGATAAAGGAAAGTTTTAGTGATTTGAGAATATAAAAGATCAGGGGTTAAGATGTTATTTAAAGATGATGGAAATGGTGGTTGAGCTAAAAGAAAAAAGAAGTGCCTGGTCCCAATAGGGCATATTCCTTGGATTTTCAAATGATGTGGCAATAGTACGAAGGGGTAAGAAAAGACACGTGGCTATTTTGAACAGTAAATTTCTACATTTTCAAAAAGTAATAAAGTACTAACCTTTTGAGTACAAACCTAGACCCACTCTTAATTCTTTGAAAGTTTTTGGCCTTTAAATCTTTCTTATTCATCTTTCTTATTAGCTTTCCCACCATACATGTATACTTACAAAAGGTATGTAATTGAATTAGATCAAAACACAAATTATCACAAGCATATTTATTCCCTAATCATAACCAACGTAGGGGGAAATAAAATCAACTAGAGTAGATCAATTCAACTAAATTAGTCCAAGCCACAACCTATTTTTATCAAATTGGTTCTTGTGGAGAGATTTTGTGAAAATATCCTCACCTTGATCTTCAATATTGTAGAATTTCATGCTAATGGGTCCCTTCTCTAGATTGTCTCTTAGAAAGTGATGTCTCACATCAATATGTTTGGTCCTTTTATGTTGTATAAGATTTTTGGTCATTTATAGAGTAATCATTATCCCAAATTCCTTTAGCTACTGCTTAATTAAAAAAGTGAGCATAATTTGAAACAACTACTACATACTCAGCCTTTGCTTTGGAGAGTGCTGCTAAGTTTTACTTTTTTATTTCCAGTAGATAAAAGAGGACCATAGGAAGTGATCTATTCTTGAAGTACTTTTCCTATCAACTAGGTACCCTGCATAATTTGTATTAACATAACTAACTAGATCAAAATTATTACCAGATGGATAAAATAGGTGCAGGTCCCCTATTTTCTTTAGATATCTGAGAATACTCTTTGCAACTTTTAAGTGAGATTCTATTGGACAAGCTTGAAACCTTGTATATATTTCCATACTGAATACAATATCAGGTCTGCTAAAATTCAAGTATAAGAGCGACTTAATGATTCTTTTAAACACAATCTTATTTACCATAGGAGTAGGTTTATTAAAATTTATCTTTGAGCTTATCCCAATAGGGTTATCAATGGATTTAGCATCATTCATGTGAAATTTTTTCAAAGCTTCTTAATGTATTTCTCTTGAATAATCATTATTCCACTGGGAGTTTTCTTGATTTGTAGCCCTAAAAATAAGCTTATCATACTTATTTCAAACTTACTTCCCATGAGCTTAGCAAATTCTTCGCACAGTGAGTATGAAGTTGCTCGAAAAATGATGTCATCCACATACACCTGCACAATTAGCATATTTTTTCCTCTTGTTTTAAGAAAAAAAGTGGTCAATTTTTCTTTTCTTGAAGCCATTTTTAAGAAGAAACTTAGATAACCTTTCAAACAATGTTCCTAGAGCCTGTTTTAAGCCATACAATGCCTTGTCTAATTTCAGCACATGATTATGTTGATCAATATCTTGAAAGCTGGATGGTAGTTTGACATATAATTCTTATTTCAATTAACCATTTAGGAAGGTACTCTTTACATCCATTTAGAATAGCTTGAACTCCATGTATATAGCAAAAGCAATAAGGATTCTTATAGCCTCCATCCTTGCAACTAGTGCAAAGGTCTCACCAAAATTAGTCCCTTCTTTTTGATTATATCCTTGCACCACAATTCTAGTTTTGTTCCTTGTGATAACACCATGTTCATCAAGTTTGTTCTTGTATACTCACTTATCCCCTATGATAGTCCTATGATCATGTCTGGAGACCAGGTGTCATACTTTACTTTTCTCAAACTAATGGTGTTTCTTCTGTATTAAATTTACTCAAGTAGCATCCTTGAGTACTTCCTTCATATTCTTAGGCTCAATGGAAGATGTGAATGTTGAAAAGGCAACTAAATTCCTTACTTGTGCCCTGGTTTGCATACCAGAGTCCAAAGGTAAGGTGAGATTGTCAAGAGGGTGAGATGACTTGTGCTTTTAGTTTGATTTTCTATGGATGATTATGGTTGAATAGTACCAGGTACCCTACCATCTTGGTCTTGAGATTCATGCTATGAATGATCAGGTCCAGCAAAATCTTGCTGAGGACCCAGTTCCTCAACTTCACTAGTTGTATGATTTTCAACATCGTGATTATCTTGTCCGTTATCACTTTCTTCAAGAATACCATTATATTGAGTTTTAATAAGTTCCTCCATGTCATCATCATCGGCATCTCTTAATTTTTCCATGTCATCCGGCTCATAAAAAATGACATAAACACTTTCTTCAACATAAAGGGTTCTTTGTTATAGATCATATAGGCTTTGCTAGTTGACGAATAGCCTACAAATATTTCTTTAAAACTCTTGGGATCAAATTTCATAAGATAATCCTTACCATTGTTCAATACAAAATATTTGCACCAAAAAGACTTGACGTATCTCATTTTGATCCTTCTTTTGTACAATGATTCATAGGGAGTTTGGTTGAGAGTTGACCTTATTAGACACCTATTTGTAACATAGCACGCAATGTTAACTACTTTAGCCCATAATTTCTTTGGAAGACTAGAATCAATCAATATGGTTCTAGCAATATCAACCAAAAAACTATTTTTTTATTTTAACAACACCATTCTACTGAGGGTTCTGGGGGCTGAGAAGTTGTGACTTATTCCAATTTCTGCATAAAATTCTTCAACCCTTGCATTTTGAAACTTAATTCCATGGTCGTATCTGATCCCTGGAATTTTACTATCCAGATTCACTTGGATTTGCTTGGTAAAAATCACCAACGCTTCTAATTTTAAACTTTGGACCTCAAGAACATGGTCCAAGTGAACCTTGAGAAATCATCCACAATAACCAAGATATATTTTTTTTTTCTCTACTTTGAACCTTTATAGGTCCACATAGATCCATGTAAAGTAGCTTAAGAGGACTGGTAGTACTGACTTTTTTTTTCTGCTTAAATGAGGACCTGAATTCTTTTTATTGACATAGGCATCACAAATCTTGATGTCAGAAAATTATAACTTGGGGACACCACGGACTAGGTCCTTCATGACTAGATTGTTAAGTAGTAAGGAACTAACACGAGCAAGTCTTCTATGTCATATATAAATATTATCACTTTGAGCACTAAAACAAATGAGATCATCACTAGGACCTGAATTTAAATTAGCAACATACATGTTCTTTCACCTTTTGGCTCTAAGAGTAACTTCACCAAATTAGAGACTGGCGATAGTGCAATAATCAGACAAAATTTAACTTCAATTTTCTTATCATAAATTTAAGAGATAATGAGTAGACTATATTTTAGTCCACTCACATAATACTCCCTCTGTTTCAAAAGAATGACCTAGTTTGATTTGGCACGGAGTTTAAGAAAATAAAAAAGACTTTTGAATCTTGTGGTATTAAAATAAAGATATGTCAAATGTACTAAAATGCCCTTCAATCTTGTGGTCTTAAACATGCCATGTAGAAAGTTAAAATTAAAAAAATACTAAAAAGGGAAAGGGGTCATTATTTTTTAAATGAACTAAAAATAAAAGTAGGTCATTTTTTTTAAAACAGAGGGAGTACACATTCTCGATAGCATAGTTTAAAGATCTTTTAATTTTTCAAAAAACTAAGGTATATCCCTACTTTTGTTCTCCACATGAGACACCTCCATCTTGAAATGGCTTGCGTGAGAATGCACTCAATTTTTCCAGGTCATATTCTAGGAACATCCACTATCCATGAACCAACTGTGATTGTTTTCTCTTACTCTTACCTGCACATGAGGATTATTTATTAGGTTTGGAAACCTATTTAAGTTTAAGTTCCTGTAACACCCCGTATTTTGGTCCTTGAAAAATTTCTTAAACTATGGGCTTATTGCGACTCACCCTTTGAGTTGTAGGTGTCATGACGGGTCGTAGTACCCAAATCATAAGATGTCCAAAGAGTTTTGCCTGGGTTATTGCCTTGGTGACGACTTGAGTTCACGAGTTGTAAAGATTCGTTATGAGTTATATTGTCCCATCTATAGCCAAGCCAATGTGTGCCTTAAGTATTTCTGTCCTAGATATGAATTTGACCCTACGAGTCATAGGGTCACTTGACGAGTCGTATGGTTTGAATCACAGAGTCACTAAAAAAGTGTCCTTCAGCTACTATCTTGATTATGACTCGTGGTGATGGGTCGTAACGAGTCTCTACGAGTCGTAAGGTCATCCGTAATGATTGGATGATAATATTTTAGTGTTTCATTAAGGGTATTTGGGACATTTCCCCCATACCCAATTGTGAACCACGACTTAAAACCCCTTTAGGATGTCATTATCACTCAAAAAAAAATAAAAATAACTTTGCAATCTCTCTCAAATCCTTAAGATTAAGAACACTTAGGGTTTCCAAGAAGTTGGTCACTTAGAGCTATCAAGGGTGATTTTTCTTCACAATTGTGATACTTTAACTAAAGGAGGTCGAGACATTACTCCAAATTAATTTAATGAACAAAAGGGGTCGAGGCATTCCCCAAGTTAATGGAATTGTAATGGCATAATTATGAGCTAGCAACCTAAATGGCATGACTATACCTATAGTGTGCCTTAATGTGTAATTCCTTGGTTGATGAATGGGTTATATGAAACTTGTTTCAATTAGGATTAATGAGGGTTATGTAGCTAAGCCGTGAAGGTGCGGGTCTCTAATGACTTGTATTGGAAATTCATGTTTGTCGACGTTAGGGTTGGTCTTAATGACCGTGTGCACAATTCATACTATTGATATATATTTGTATCTTGGATTGATGTGGGGTCAGGTCATTCCCTGGTCTTCCTTGATACCTCCAGTTTGTGCGACTAACACACATAGGGGCCTTTTCAGCAGGAAAAGCTGAACCCATATAGCTTGTGGGTATCAGTTTATGACGGTTGAGCTACATAGTCTAGGATAATATTTTACTTCATGCTAAACCTTGTTCCCTACCCTAACTTCTATTATATATATATGTATGCGTGTATGTGAACATGTACAGTGAGTTTGAAATTGAACTTTCGATTGACATTATTTTACCCTTATCCAGAGTTTCATGCTAGTGCTCATCACACTAACCATTCTCAGATGGTGTATCCCTACGCGATACAGGTTCCGAAGGCAATCCTACTTTCCTGCATAGTATTAGGTGGATTTACTTAATTAGTCGGGCGTTTGCGTGGAGTGGTGAGCTTCCATTCTCCAAAATACTTGATCATTCCATAGGTTTCCTTCCATGACTAGAACTAAGGACTTTACGTTAACATTATCATTGTCACTATCATTGTCAAAATCGGGGGCACGTCCCGACCTAGGTGGTTTTATTGTGTAGAGGCTTTGTGGATATTACTATGGCTGGATATTGATGTTGACACTCTTAGATGTCTTTAAACTCATTACTTTTTATCTTGTTATATATTTGAAATTCAGTCATTGTCAGGCGTGTTATGCTTTATTTGGCTAGGCAAAGGGGGTGATCTCCGATCCTTGGTCGGCTTGAGCTATCCGTCATGGCCAGGACCTAGTTCAGGTCATGACAGTTCCCATAGGGGATATAGGAGCAATCAAGACCTTTTTGGTCCAAGCAGGAGACCTAGTTTTCTCAAGTTTTGAAAGTGGATCAAGTTTCTTTATAAGTAGTCCTCCTACTCAACATAATTAGTCAGACTCTTTTCATCCCTTAACTTGGCTTGACAATCCTTTCTAAGATTATTATTTCTTTCAGAATGATTGCATAATAAATTGTTAAACGCTGACACATATTTACTGTGAGAATTATAAGGGGGATTAAATTTTTGAAAACCCAGACCCTTGCCATTATTAGAACTTTGAATAATCAACTTAGCTAGAATTTGGGATGAATTAGTCTATTTCAGAGATTTGTTAAGTCCTTCTTAACACAGACCAAGTCCGTTTCTAGTTCTGCATTTCTTTAAGAGAGGCAGCAAGATGTTCTTGGGATTTTTCAACCTTTCTTCAAACTCAAATTTAATACTACTTGTCTTAAACTTTCCCTTTAAAATAGACTCATAAAAGTTTCTTAACCTTTCTTTCATTTCAGCATTTTTAGAAGTCATTATATGAAAATTTTATCCCAACTAAAAAATTTGAATACTTAAAATTATTTTTTCATTTTCAAGACTATCTAGACTCTCATCAAGAAAATATTCTCTATTGTGAGCTCACAAAGAGAATCAACCAGCACATTTGCTAACCTTTTTTGTTTTTTCAATGAGTAGTCATTAAGGTTTTTACTTAATGTCAGGAAGGGTTACCTATTTGTCTTCATCATCATATAATTTTTCCATGAGAGTAAAATGAGAGTTGAAAATATTGTCATCCTCTTTCATGGCCATTGTAGAAGCATCTTCAAGGTGCTCTGACTTATCAGAATCATCAGATGAGTCCCTCAGGCAACAATGGCTTGTTTGACAACATAGTCTGCTGCATTTCTTCTTTTGGAATTGTTTGGAAATTGATCCCTCCATTTGAATTTGTCACCTCTAGCCTTGGAATAATCTTTGTAATCCATCATATTCATTGGAAAGTCCTTGATAAAGTGGCCCAGTTTACGACATTTATGACAACACTCATTTTCATTAAGAGATTTGCTAATTGTCTCCTTCTTCTAAAATCCTTTATTCTTCTTCATAGTTCTTATGAATCTTCAAGCTAAGTAAGACACACCCTAATCTTCTTAACTGGAGTTAGATTTTAAAGCTTTGAGAGATAAGATTTTCTCTTTCTTAGTTTTTTTCTTCTTTTGATCTTGCTGCCTTTTGAGTTCATAAGTTTTCAGATTATCAATCAATTTATCTCTGGTGAGGGTTTTGAGATCTCGAGCCTCTGTTATTGTATTTACCTTACTCTCCCATGAATTTGGCAGAATACTAATTATCCTTCTCACTTGCTTACTTGGTAAGATCACTTCTCCAAGATAATGCAACTCATTTGTAATTGCATTAAACTTGGTGTGCATCTCTTGAAAGTCTCAGTTTCCTTCATAGTCATATTATGTAGTGAGTATATCCACTTTGTACTCTTTGATAGTTCTCGAGAAATCCCAAATCTCTTTAGTAGATTCACATGCAAAAATTCTATTGTACTCGTTGGGACCTATTTAACACAGAAGCAAGTTCTTAGCTTTGAAATTTTTTTCGATCTTCTTTCGATCAACTTCCTCATATTCCTTATGTGACTTAAGAACCAGTATTGTAGTCTCTCCTTCAATAACTTTCTTTATGGGAGCATATGGTCCATCAAGAATAACATCTCATATCTCACTGTCTTCAACCATTATGAAGTTGTGTATTCGAGTCTACCACTATCTATAGCATTGTCCATTGAAATAGGGAGGTTTGGTGGTTGATTGACTTTTCTCTAGATTGGGTGGATCAACCATCAATGTAGGTTCTCTCTAGGAGTTAATCATTTAGAGAGTATTCACTCTGATATTAATTGTTGGTTTATATGAGTCCACTACGAGTCAAGTGATCAAGTACTTGGACACACAAAATTAGTAACTAAACAAGATATAAAGTAAAGTGATGAAATATAAAAGACACACAATATTTACGTGGAGATTTCCTTACTTAAGGAAGGAAAAATCAAGACCTATGAAGTAGGATTTTCCAACAACCCACTAACTTCAAGCAACTTGTAATTACAAATTCGAGTAATAACAAATGATTAAACTCTTAATCCTATCCACCTTGTAACACCTCTATTACAGGACCTATGCAGTACCTCTACTCTATCCACTCACCAACTAACTCTAGTTGACACTCCTAGGTAACTTTATCCAAGAAAACATCAAGTATGATAAAGAAGACTTGGCTAAACAAAAGATGATTCGACTAACTAACTCTAGCTAATATAACTCAACCTAAAGACTTAGACAAATTAAAATATCTACTATTCTTTATCACTCAAGAGTAGATTTATAATTTAGGAACAAAAGATACAAGACTCAAAGATTCAACAAAGACTGGACAATACTTAATCAGGTCTCTTGTTGAATGTAAGCAATGTTCTTTTCGTGAAATGGCTTTTGCTTGAGAGATAAATGTTGATTGAAAAAATTAGGTTTTGCTCTTACCACTTGTTATTTTTATAAGAGAGAGTAAAAACTAGGAGGCATGCCATTGGTCGAGATTTACCGGGCCAACTATATTTCCGCTACAGTGCTACCTGTTAGGGTTTTTGCCCTGATTTTCTTACCAAGTTTAAGTTTTACTTTTCTTGAAAGAAAAATAAAAGTAATACCATAATTACTTTTACTTTTCCTGAAAAAAAATATAAAACTTTTTCATATTTGGCAAACCTTTTTCTTGAAGGAAAGGTTTTGTGCATCTATAAATAGAAGACCCCCTTCTCATACTATAACACAATAACATTCATAATATAGTCGTTTAAGAGTTTTGTTTAGGGGGGATTTTCTCTCTCATTAGTTTTTATATTTTTTAATATTATGTTTTATAATATGTAGGCCAATTGGCCAAAATATATAATAATCTTTTTGCTATTACTTTTTTGTTGTCTAATTTATCGTCTCATAGTTTGCAACTAGTAACTTTCTTATGACGTCCTCTCAATTTTGAACCCAATAAGTGGTATCAGAGCCTGTGGTTCAAAGGTCCATTTGTTTAGGTTGAAGACATGCTAATATTAAAGTTTCAATCAATTTGATGATGATGAAGATCTTTGTCTAGCTACATGTGGAAAAGGAGTTTAGAGCATATATTCAAGATTTCTATTGCTGCATCCTTAAAAATAAAGATAAGATATTTTTTAAACCATTTTTAACCCATAATATTTTAAACTTTATTTTTAACCATGACAAGCAGTAGTAATGAAGATTATGTAAAGAACGAAGATCATGCACGCAAAGAAGGTGGATCAAATTATGGCAAGAAAATCAAGCCAAAAAAAAAAGATTTGTTAGGTTTTTTTCCTAGATTTTCTTACCAAGTTTAAGGTTTAATTTTCTTGAAAAAAATAAAGTAATACCATAATTACTTTTACTTTTCCTGAAAGGAAAATATAAAACTTTTTCATATTTGGCAAACCTTTTTCTTAGAGGAAAGGTTTTGGACATCTATAAATAGAAGATCCCCTTCTCATACCATAACACCATAACATTTACAATGTAGTCGTTTAAGAGTTTTTCTTAGGGGAAGATTTTCTCTCTCATTAGTTTTTATGTTTTTTAATATTAGGTTTTATAATATGTAGGCCAATTGGCCAACACATATAATAATTTTATGTTTTTAGTATTATTTTTTTTGTAGTGTGATTTATCATCTCATAGTTTGCAACTAGTAGCTTCCGCATGATGTCCTCTTAATTTCGAACCCAACACTGACAACCAAAACACAAACAATACAGTTTACAGCTATACGAAGTTGTCTTGTCGTTGAATCAACACAACAAGGACCAGGTCTCTTGCACACTAGTTTGTAAATCATCAAAATCCAAAATAAAACATCTATCGTCTCTAACACCAGTCATCGCCACCAATCACCTTCAGTAACAGTCATTTTCAATGGTTAATTTCACCACCATTGTCAACCTCCACATATCATTTGTTATGTAATGGATGAGACATGAAGAAAAATTGAAGAGAGAAAAAACAATAACATATGGTGTTGAATTATTAAATGGTTTCTTACATTGAAAATAAAAGATTAAATCTCTATTTATAGAGAACTAAAGAGAATAAAATAAGGAGAATAATGTATTTTTCTTACAGATACAAAACTAAATATTCTGTAATTAATAAACATTCGAATTGAAAGGAAGTAAATACTATAAAATATTTTTAGACTATAGAAGAGAAAGTAAACATAATCTATCATCAATTTGGATCACAAAGTAGAAGAAAAGTAAATCTCAAGATCATTAACTATTAATACACACGACCACCCACCTTTATCGTAATTATCCACCGCGCACCAACCACCTTACAACCAGCTATGTACCACCACAATTCATCATCTCTGGCCACCATCAAATAACCACAAACTACCTCCACCAACTATAATCACCACGATCACATCAGATTGTGCTTCAACAAATAAATAGCTCTTACATCACCATATAAATTAAAATCTTTTCTTGATATTTGTTGAAATAATATTTAACTACTTTAAAGTACTCTATTTATTAGTTCTTATACGATGAAAAGCTATACAAAAATAAATCATCTTAATTAGTCAATGATTCTAATTTAGAAATTATATTGTAATAAAGAAATATATATTTAGATTCAAACTTATCAATTTGAGTTGAAGTAAATAGTATCCAAGTCGAGCAGCCATATTGGGAAGGAAAATTATGAATCCTGATGAAATCATACATAGTTTTACTCTATAAAAACCAAGTCAAATAGTAATTGTTTCTCTGGACACACACACACACACATATATATACAATAATAATAATATTAATAATAATAATAATCTTTGAGTTGTTTGCAAACAGGTGGCATGCGGAATTTTAATTCACTTAATCAGTGAAATAACCATCATCATACCAATAATATGGATCATCATCACTATCCACATATGAATAGTCATGAATAGACCATTGTTCTTGAACAAGCTGATCTATAATTTTTTTAAGAATCTTTTCTTATAAATCTTTATTTAATTTAATCACCTTTAAGATAGTGATCAATATTTTTTCATCTAAGAAAATAGTATAATAACTAATTAGGCAGTATAAAGAACAAATTTCTTTATTAAAACCTTGTAACTTTGACACAGTAAAATCTGTGTTTCTTTTAGACTATAATCTCTGTCTAGAGCGTCAAATAATTTTATTTTTAATCTGTTGATTTTAGAATTATTTGAAGTATTTTTTAAACGATAAATTTTTTGATTGTATTTTCTTAACTTTGTTATATCTTTGTTAAGAGTTTCCATAATTGTTTTGGATTCCTAAAACCTTCTCCAAAGTTTCTTTAGTTATGGTTGTACCACTCTCATGATGATAAGTATAAATAATTCATAATTTAATATTCCCTATAGGTACTTAGTAACATATAATATGATGGGTGAATAAGGTAGATTTGAAGATAATTTTTTCTTATGCTAATATTTTCATGAATGATAGAGTTTATGTATATACCTTCTGACTTTTTTTATATTGGCTGTATCAATACCGCAATGTTTCTTCTTCCGGCTATGAAGAACTATTTAGCCTATTGCGACTCACTGTCTGAGGCTACTATTTCGTTCTTCCTCCGTCTAGGCTGAAGATCGCAACCTTCATTTTTCACCGACATATAAGATTATCAAAGGGTGTACAAACAAACTTATTTTATTTCATGAATATATTACAACATAGGAAAAATCTTTAGTCAGATCTTTCTTATACTCACATATAAAATATTTGTTACTTTTTCCTGATGGGAGAAATGTTCCTTACTCACTTATATAGAAGATACCTAACATTTTCTAAGAAAGAAAGATTTATAGAAATGTTGTCTACCTTCTATGAATTTTTATCTCTCCTTTTATAGATACAAGGAGGGGTAGATTTAAAATATTTATTTTCTTCAGGGTCATTCCTTCAAAGTCTTTATTTTTCTACTAGTCCTTTAGTAGGATAAGAGATAAGATTCTTATTCTTCCTAATTGGCTGCTTTTAGACCGTGGGGTCCAATCTTCTTTATCATTTTGTCGTCTGATGCCGACAATTATGTGGACGTAAATGCTTTTGCTTTATGTTTTTTATTCCATTATTGGTTCTTCTTTACAGCTGTAAATCACATCTCTTCATACATTGATGAGTTATCACCATTATTTCTTTTAAGATGTTCATATTCTAAGAATTTGGATGCCATAGTCCAGGTTTTTAGAGTAGCTGAAAATTGATGTGTTTCAAACACAGTAACTTTGTCCCTTAAGACTACTAATTTTGTCTTTTCTTTGGTCATTAGAATTCAGTGTGTATCTCTGTTGAGGACTTTGTAATTTTCTTCATAGTTATTTTTAAGGATGTGATATACTGCCTTCATCCCTAAAACTCGTCTGGTTTGGATCCACGTTTTATTAAAATAGGAAATCTTTTTATCAACTCCCATTGCGTTGATATTAAAGTTTCTTAATTTTTTCACTGTTATATAGTTAAACGTGGGAAAATATAATTGATCATCTTGAGATTTCATTGCTACGCTGTAGAATCTGCAATAGACTGCTTCCTCTTCGGCATAATTTCTAATTGAACTAGTCAAATGTATTGGTAGTCCTTCTAATTAAGATAAATCTGGTTTAGAATAAACTCGATCGAAGTAACTGAATTCAAATAATTTGGCTGTGAAACCAGCTGATTCGCCTGGAAAGATGGAAATCCTTGGATATAGACTTTTTGTCTCAATGACTCCAAAAGTTTCTACACAGACTTCTGGCAGATTGTAAATTTATTTTGTAAACGTCATATATTCTTCTTCTTTGGGATGGATATTTTCTACCTGAAAAGAAGCAAACTATTTTCCTGAAGAGAAGTTAGTTCTTTTTTCTGATTTCTCAGAGATTATTTTAGTTTTTACTGATTTTACTACTTCAGAGAAATTTCTCTGTGCTCGGCTTTTAGCTTTGTCCGAAGACTCTGCCATTGACATCTCTGGCTTTACCATTGAGATATTTTTGGCACTAGGTGCTAGTGACAATGTCCTGCCACTTTGTTAGGAAATTTTCCCTGTGCTTGGTGTTTGTCTTCATCTGAAGACTCTGCCATCGGCATATCCGGCTTTACCCTCGAGATATTTTTAGCAGTAGGTGCTAGTGGACAATCTCCTGCCACTTTGTTTGGAAATTCTCGTCCCTTGTGTCTGGTTTCTAGATGTTCACAGATAAGTTGGAACTCTATCATATTTTCAGCTTGATCAGTGTTAAGCCGACTTAATTCAAATTGTAATTTCTTTGCCTTTTTGGACAAGGATACAAGTTTATCTCGAATGCTACATAGCATGTTGCTCTTTTTATTTATGGCTTCATCAATCTCATTCATTTTCTGCCATATTCAATTGACCAATACCCGAGTTCTATTGTCCATATTGGGCGTTTCTTGAAAGAAAATCTGCAAAAACATTGTCACATCTTTTAATATTTTTAATTTTGAAAGTATAAAATGACAATAATACCTGCTATCTGTGTAGCCTTCTGTGTTGAGGTTCTAAAGGTAGTTTATTAACTATCAATCCTGATATTTGTGTATTGTCTGTTTTAACAAAAAAGGTTTTGGTAATAGAAATGTGAAAAACTTTCGTATTTCTTTTATTACCGCTAACAATTCTTTTTCATTTGTGAAGTAATTAACTTCGGCTTCGTTAAATGTTCCACTGGTGTACCTATAGATTTTATTTAAATCTGTTTGTAACAATGCTGCCCAATGATAGTCGGAGGCATTAGTTTGTAGAATCAAATTATCTTCTGGTTCTGATAATCTATGCTTTGGTAGCTTAGCACATTCTTCTTTTAATTTTTGAACACAAAGAGTATGTTCATTAGTCCATCTAAGTTGATTTGACTTTCGAATGAGTTTTTGTAAAGATTTTTTTTTTGCAAGATCTAGGATAAATTCACCTGCATAATTCAAACAACCAAGAAACTTCTATATTTCTTGTTTCGTTGTTAGTTTATCAGGAAATTTGACTATTTTTTTTGAAATATGACTTTGTAATTCTATCCTATTTTTTGAAATTATCATTCCTAAAAATTCTATTTCATTTTTGCTTATTTCAACCTTCTTTTGGCATAAAATAATTCCATTTTTAACACAAATGTTTGAAAATTCTTTTAGATGTGTTAAGTGTTCTTGGTAGTTTTCTGAACATACCAAAATATCAACTATGTAAACAATTAGAAAATTTTTCTCAGAAAATATTTTATCCATTTTTCGTTGAAAATTTGTGGGGTATTTTTTAATCCAAATGACATTACTAACCATTCATAATGTCCATTAGGAGTGCTAAATGCTGTTAGATGGACTGATTTCTCTAAAAGTTTAATTTGCCAAAAGCCATTTTTGCAATTAAATTTTGAAAAGTAGGTTTTTCCTTTAGCAAGGTTAATTAAACTATTTTTATTTGGGATAAAATATCTGTCAAAAATATAATTTTTATTTAGCTCTTTATAGTTTATAACCATTCAAGATTTTCCTCTTTTTTTGTTCTGTATGATTTCTTACCATTAACGCAGGACTAATGTGTGGACTCCTGCTTGCTCTTATTAATTTAAGATTGAGGAGTTCTTGTATTTGAATTTTAAATTCAATTTTTTCTTCCTCGTTATAAAGCATTGGTTTAACTCTTGTTATGATACTAGGATTTTTAAGAATTAAGATTGTTTTTTCATACTTATTATTTTATTTTTGTAATGGATTTTCTCTATAAGAAACTGATATAAGAGCAAACGCTAACACATTTGAGGCTTTTAACTGAGAATAATTACAAGGTATTAAGCAATTTTTGTCATTTTTGATTGTTTTATCTTTGATTTTGCAGTAGAAGTCAAGATGCAAGAGAACCAACAGGGATGGAAGAAAAAGAGTTGAAATTTGAAGCAAATAGAAGAGAAGTGTGGCTGATGACATTCCTAATAAGTCGTCAGCCCTGTGATAAGTTATCAGATATACTGTCAGCCTTAGACAGAGAACGGACCTCAGGTGAAAGTTGTTACGACATTTCCTGATAAGTCGTCAAAGAGTTGATAAGTCGTCAGAGTCTCCGTCAGCCTTAGGCAGAACATGTGAGTTGAAGTAGAGAAGTGACGACATTGTCTGATATGTCATCACATTTCTGATAAGTCGTCAGGATTCATCGTCAGCCTTGAGCAAGAAGTGCTAAAATTGAAGAGGGAGCTGATGACATTTGTGATAAGTCGTTAGACTCCTGATAACGTGTCACGAATGTCGTCGCCTAATTCGAGGAATTATTAAACTCTGTGATTTTGTTTCCTTATTTAGGCTGAACTATAAAAAATATTGTTTAGGGTTTTCTAAAGGAGTTTTGAACATAATTTTGGAACACACGTATTTTGTTATTTTCTCTCTCTATTTTTTTGGCTTGAAAAATAATAAACTTTGAGGAGATTTTCATCAATATTTTGGAATTTTTATTGTGACCTAATCTGAGGATCACTGGTTATTATTCATCTTGTGGTAAGTTCATCTTTCAAATTATGAATACGTCTAGTTGTTTCGCTTATTACATTATGAGTGGCTAAATCCCTTTGACCCAAATTATGGGATCTATAGGTTAAGTCTTGGTAAGATGCTCTGTATTTTCAATTCTAAAGGTAATAGGACTCCTTGATAATTCTGAGATTGTAATTATTGTCTATTGATTGCAAATGATAGATAGCACCTTCTTTGATTTGCTTGAGATAAGAAATCAAATATAGTAGGAAGTGAATTATTGACAGGGACTTGAAAACACTACAACAACAAAAACAACAACATACCCAGTGTATTCCCACCTAGTGGGGTCTAGGGAGGGTAGAGTGTACGCAGGCCATACCACTACCTTAAGAGAAGTAGATAGACTATTTCCGATAGACCCGCGGCTTAGGACCAATGATAGTATAACAAATACAAAAAGTAAACGCATATAAACTAGTATGGTACACAAAACAAACTAACAGTATAACAAACATAAAAGAGGATTAGGTAATTAAGTTCTTAAGTAGATCGAGAGAAATTTAGGCATAATAGAGATAATCTGTTGCCCTACCTACTGTGAGAATCTTGAATCACTATTAGCATTTGTCAAGTACTAAAACCCATAGTGAACATAATTCTGGTTTTCCATAAACTCTTGATTTCAAACACTGAAACTAAAGTGACCAACAATTATTTGCTAATCTCCAAAACTCCCATTTCAGGAAACATCCAACTATCAGTTGATTAAATCGCAAACAACTTAAGTTCACACCATATTCCCTGTGGGATTCGACCCCAACCTAGTTGGGTTATTTATTGTCAACGATCGCTTATATTCTCATTAGAGAGGTGTAGTTTGAGCGTTATCAGAAACTTGTAAATCTTGTTTTATTTTCTCAAGATTGAGACATTTACAAGAGTAGTTTTTAGGGGTGTCTAAAAATTTCTTTTTAAAGATTTCCTTTTCTTTTATCAAGATATAAGGATTGTGTTTCTTTGGGATTTTTATAAATTGATTACACGGAGTTTTAAAATTTACCATGTATACTGTTTGATGATAATTTTGAAACTGTTGTATAAAGTCATTTCCTAGTAATAAATCAGTTTCAAGTTTTTCATATGGAAAAACATGTTTTATAGAAACAATTTTAGATCCTAAAATTATTTCTACATTTTTCTTTTCATGTGTTAGTTTTTCTTTATCACATGTAATACCAATAACAGAGGTATTACCCTTATTAATATCTCAATTTTTTTTTATTAAAAAGGATTTTGCTAAACTAGCTTCAGAGTCGTTATCTATCTGACAACATGAAGTCGGTTTTGTTTCATAGGTTGTAAATTCTACGAATACTGATACTCTAAAGGAGGTTTCTTTAGGCATTAAATTTTAGGAATAAAACAAGTTTTATCTCCTAAGCTTATTTGGATTCCTTCTTTTTGGATATTATATTGATCCAAGCTATTAAGAAATATTCCTCCTAAGATTAGGTTGTAATCATTTTCATGATTACTAATATAACAAGGAACTCTTATTCTAATTGTTTCAAGTTGTATTGGTAATTCTACCATTTTAGAATATTCGTAGCTATTTCCTTCAAAGTTTTGTAAATATAAGGCTTACCTTGGAAGTTAATTAATCCGTTTAGGATACTTTCGTTGACATGATTTGCTGATGATCCTGACTGTATTAGGATTTTTTGTTTGTTCCAGTCGCTTCCATTAAAGAATCTTCCTAAAACTTCTGTAATATTATTAGAGCTTTCATTGTTAAATCTCATGGAGTTACCTTTTCATATGGAGTTTCTCCCATATTCTATGGAGAGTCTTAGATTTGAAGCAATGGAGCTTCCTATTTCTATAGCCTTTCCTACATGAATTTCATATTCTGTAGGAATATTTGGTTGTTGAATTGCTACTATTCCTGTGCATTCTTGGTTAATTTCTTGGTCAATTTCGACTAGGCTTTTATTTTTATAGACATTTCCATAATTTGAATTGGTAACAATATATAGAGCTTGATAATAGATGCTCATAATATGATTACCTGGTTTAAATAAGTCTTCTCTTTTTACCTAAAAGTGCAAACTTAAAGCTTCATTAAAATTTGCATCTTTTAATGATATCCAATACCTGGGATAATAGGTGAATAATAATTTGGTATAAGTCAAATTTTCTTCAACAATACCTAGGTTTCCTTCTCTGGTATTAATAAATCTTTCATCTGAAAGGTTAATTACAATGGAACAGTCTATTCCTTCCTTAAAAGTGGATTTAACCGTTATTTGGATTCCTTCAAGATGAAAATAATTCATCGTTTTCCTATTCCTTTCTGAAATTTTTCTTAAAATTTGGTCGATCATAGGTTTTGTCAATAAGTTAAGCTTATGTCTGCCAGTAGTTTGGGTGACTTCAATCACTTTTTCAATCTCTTGTTATTCATTATAAGAGATTTTATTTCTTGAAAAATTTCTTTGTAGTCTATTGAACATACTATCTCCTGCTCGAAGATTGAATTTTAATTCTTGGATTTTTCTTAACAATTCTCCATTGAATGTTGCTTTTAATGTATATCCTCGCTGATCTTCTTCAGCTTCTATAACCTGAGTGGTTTCTTCTATGTTCTCAATTTCTTGATTCATTCTTCTAAATCAATACTTGATTATGAGAATTCTTCATAGAGTTCTACATAAAAGTCCTCACTTTTAATAGACGAAACTAACTCTAGGTCTGACTCAATTTCTTCTCTATCTATTTTAGATACTTTGACTCTTTTCTTGTTACATTCATAACTTTTGTGGCCTTCTTCTCCACAATTATAGCATTTGCATTTATCCGTAGATTTCTTTTTGAAATTTCTTCGTTTTTTAAAGTACCTTTTTCTTGGTACATAGTTTTTCTTGGAAATATTTTTCCTTTTTATTAATCCTTTGGTTTTTTTTTTAAAGAATTTCTTTCATGACATTCCCACTGAGATGCTACTTCTGTGTCTTCACAGTAAATTTGGGTACCAATTCTTTTAGCTTTTCTTTGCATATTATATAACATACAAAGCTGGCTAAGTCTTTGATTAAGGAAGGAAATTCTTCTTCCAAGAGAGTCATGCATTTGATCTTCCTTAGCATATTCTTCTCTAAAATAGCTAACCCAATATCCTGGTAGCTTTTGATAATATTTATCTATGTATGGAGTCATGTTCGTACTACTATCAAATAAATTGTAGTAGTATGTTTCAAACTCGCAAGTATATTCTTGAATATACTTCATTTTACAAATTTAAAATTTTTCTAGCCATTCTGCGGCTAGTAGCCTTTGCTTTTCTTTTCCTTTAGAAATATCTCCTTGTCTTCCTAGGAATTCAACTCTTACATATCTTACTATGTAATCTATTCTCGCTCGAATTGATTTGTTAAATTGCTCTACAACTTCTAATCTGAATATTTTTTTAGTTTTCTCTGATTTCCTTTAAACCAATTGTCTACCTTTCCAGTAAAGGTGTTTGTGGCTATCAAGTACTTTTTTTACTGCTGTAATTGGTTCCTTTTCCTAAGATAAAGAATATTTTTAGGTTTTTGGCCCATAATTTTAGAAATTCTCCTGGTTCTGTTTTACAATCTAAATTCAGAAATTGGGTAGATCCAGCGTCTCCTACTGAGAGTCTATTTGGCATGAATTTAACTTTAGAATTTATATGGTACTGACTATTATAATCTTTCCATTTTTAGATTTAGGTAGGAAATTACTCCTTGGTACCGACTCGTTGAACGAGCTTCCTTCTTCTCTCGGATTTCTAAAGTTTCCTTGGGGTCCTCCTGTATCCCCATAGTTCGTATGAACACTATGGTTTTGATCATTAAGATCAAACTCTTCTAGGGCATAGACTAGTTCGTCTAGTTTATTCATTTTCTTTTGCTTCTTTAAATCTTCTATCTTGCTTTTAGAAGTAGAAGCTTCTTCTAATTCTTTATTTTTAGAAATTTTTAAAATTTTTTCTAATTTTTCTAATTCTTCTCTTTGTCTTTTTTGTGAGAAAGTGGGATATAATTTTTTCATCAAGACTTCCTTTCTGATAGATTCCTTTGTTGAAAATTCTTGGAGTAAAGATTTCATTCCTAAGTCTTTTTCCTAATTCTTTATCAAAATTATCTGCTTTTTCGATGAAATTATTTATTTTAGCTGGTGAGCTATCTTTAAGGATTTTGATTTCCTCTTCTATTAGATTTACTTTAAGGACTATATATGTCTTTGCATATCTAAAAGATCATTTAGTTTTTCTAAGATTTATTTATTACTCATTTAAACAAATTGTTCTATTAATTTTTCTTCTAAATTAGATATCACTGTGCTTAGATGATCTAACTTATGAGGATCTTCTTGTGTCTCACTTAATCTTTTATATTCTAAATAGTTACTATTTAGAGCTCTTTTGACTTCTCTGAAAGCCTGTATATTTTTATATGGTCTCCTCATATTGAGAGCTTATCTATTCGTTTAATAACTAGGTTACTTTAGCTACATGACTCTGATACCAATAATATTGGGGCTGTTCACAAACAGGGTGACATGCGAAATTTTAATTCACTTAATCAGTGAAATAACCATCATCATACCGATAGTATGGATCATCATCACTATCCACATATGAATAGACCATTGTTCTTGAACAAGCTGATCTATAATTTTTTCAAGAATCTTTTCTTGTAAATTTTTATTTAATTTAATCACCTTTAAAATAGTGATTAATGTTTTTTCATTTAAGAAAATAGTATAATAACTCATTATATATATATATATATATATATATATATATATTAACGGGTGAACCGACGGCTAGCTGACATAGAAAGGGGACAATCGACCATGCAAATCCGGTAGTACATCTGTTTTCCTAGTTTACGTTGGTCTGCTCGATCTGTTATATTTATTTCTTTATTGATGCATAAAAATAATTATTACTATATGGTCTTGGATCAATCATCAGTTCAGATTTGTACTACGTTCATTGTTCACAATTCACACCAATTTTTATTTAGTATAATGATGCATTAATTATTATTTTGACATATTGCTAGTTTAACTAAGAGATGGAGAGAGATATGTCTAATTTAAATTTCACATTGGCTCCTAGCTGGTCAACAAACCCATTTTCTTATTCGCTTGCTGACTCATTCTCTTTGAGGTTAATCATTAGTCTTCATTAAGCTAAGATTCAACTCAGTTAATAACAATATTATATATTTTTCAAGGTTCAACATACTAAGAGTGTCGTTTAGATAAAGTTGGTCATAAATAACTGATAAGTTATGTGTTGAAAAGTAATTTTAAGTGATGAAACTGATTTAATAGATACATAGTTAATTATTTTGATAGATGTGGTGACGCTGATAATAAATTAGTAGTAGATATGTTTGATCGATTAAGATTCAGGAGAACAAAATTAATAAGTTTAAAGTTGGCACAAGTCAAATTCTGAATTATAGTGACAATATGAAAAAAACCATGACAAACAATTATAAGAAATAGAAAAAGAAAGAAACTAAGATGGCTAACAATAACAAGATATAGGAAGCACGCATTTCTATAATATATTTGTAATCTGCAAACACAGAATTAATTAATATACGGAATCTGAAAAATGGAAAAACAAAAATACAAAATATTCCCTGAAAACAGTCACAATTTTGTGCACTGCTATATTAAAGATCGACAATTATAACCAAACAAACAAACAAAAAAAAATTGACAAGTCAAGTACTAATGCAAGTGATTGATCTATATGAACAAAACAAAGGAGAGAAAAAGTATAGACCACACATTACCAAAAGAAAAAAAGAGTAAAAAATTAAGGGTCTCCAGCTTCTTGACCATCATCACATGGCTCTAACAGCTTGGAATCTTGGCTCTTTAGGTAGAAATTTCTGTTCAGTATAAACATTCATGTAATCACCAAACACAAAAGCTGGATAATCGAATTCCACCTGATTATTTTTCTCGTCCTTATTCTCTGAAATTAGTTGAGGTGCAGGAGCAATAGTCGCTTTCAAAGAGGGATTGTAAAACGAGGCAATTGACCTCCTAGTCCCATTTTCCTTGGCCATAACTCGATGCCACACACTTTTGTACTTGCCATTACTAAGAACCTCAATTTGGTCACCAGTGTTGATGACGATGGCATTCTGGATCGGCTGAACATCGATCCATTCGCCATCCTTGAGGATTTGGAGACCATCAACTTGATCATCTTGAAACAGCAAAATGACACCACCAGCATCAGTGTGTGCTCGTAGGCCGTTCACCATTTCGGGATGAGGGCATGGTGGATAATGACTGACTTTAGTACCGAAAAACGCATTTTTGGATCCTTCTTCACCGTTATTGAAGGCTTTGTTGATGAAACCTTTTGGTAGACCTAAGTTTTCGTCCATTACTTCCATCACTTGTTTTGCTAGATTCTTCAGTTCTGATCGATACTCTTTCATTATGTCCCTGTTTATTTAATATATATATATATATATATAAAAGTGTATGCATTTGTTAGTGAAATGATATAAAAAAAATCATATATTTATTGTACAATTTCTATGATTTTCATCTTGATTAACAGAAAATGCAGTGTTTATATCATATAGCTGGTGGAATTTTGTAGATAATATTGTTTGTTTGAAAGCTTGGATCAAGCTTGGTGAATCCAAACAACATCACGATGAGACTTATAGAAGGAAAAATCTACCTACTAGTTATTGCGTGTTTATTTGTAAATATCTTTTAGGTGGTCTGATGGTGTAGAGACTCTTTTGCACTAACAGTATATATACAGAAATTGAGCTCTTTTCTACTTAGATCTCGTTTGTGGGGTTGGAATTCGTAGAATTGAGGGAGGAATATATATTTGTGTGTGAGAAAGATTATGGACCCATTTAAACTTTTAGATTTTGAAAGCAATTTGTCAGATGCAACTCCAGTTATGTTATTCTAATTAAAAATGTTTTTAGAGTAAAAGTTTGAACCTGAATTGAGGAATATCGGAGGGCCATTCATTATAATCAGTGAGAAGGAACACATCTTCCCAGTCTACGTTTTCAACTTTGCTGCCATTGCTCTTATTCTTCTCCACATCATCCAGCAATTTCAATGCTGTTGACTTGTTGAAATTCTCTTCTCTTTCCTTCTTGAAGCATTCTGAGGAAACCCTCTTCACCTTCTCAAGAAGTTCCACAGGAATCCCATGATTCACCAACTGCACAAAACATAATTCATGTTGCATCGTTTGATTAGACATGAAATTTAGGAAACAACATAAGACTAGCTAGCTAGAGCTAGTTTGAAATTTTTCATTTTACATTTCATAACGTAATATTTATGTGAATGTAAAAGCTTGTAATTGCGTACTAAAGGTAAGATGAGAAGTTTGAGTTAAATTACTTGGGCTATCGAGTTGTTTTGTGCTTGCTCATTCTAAATAAGAGAAAATCAAATGACACTATACCTGAAAGAATCCCCATTCTTCACAGCAAGTGGCAATCTGAGCCAAAGTCTTGGTTCTCTCCTCTCCATTAAGCTTTGAAAAATCAATTACTGGAATAGCCATTGATGATGCAATTATACAACAAAAGTACAAGTATCCAGAAAGAGCAAAATATAAGTAAGAGAGAAAACAATATATGCTAGAAAGTGGAAAGAGTTTTTCTTCTTTTCTTAGGATGGCACTAATCACTATTTATGTTTGTGGGATAGGAAACAATTACCACAGTCCTATTTATAGCAAAAAAAATTCAGACACCTTGGATGTCAACTCTCTAAATAATTTATTACTACTTTATTTTTCCTTTTTTGTCCAATATTTTAAATGATAAACAAAGTGTAGCCGTTAGAGTAGCTAGGCTAATTTGGACGGTGACATCAAATTAACTTATTAAACAAGGTCAATGTCTTCATGAGTGATGAGTCATTGCTTCCCCAAAACAGAAGCATTTTCGTCATGACATAATAATTAATGCTGCATTTCCATCTCATAATAATAATAATAATACTCAAATAAGTTGTTAACGACATAATAATAGTAGTAGTATTGGTCCCTTTGAATACATGATATTCTTGAATAAAAAAAAAATGCCTAGTTTGGAAAGTTTAGTATTTTTGACTAATTGTACAACTTTTCTTTTTCCGAGTAATTTGAGGTTTAGAAGCACTTTTGAAAAGATTGGTCATCCATTGCTTTTGAAATGCTAACGCCAGTTTTTTTCTTTGGCCAAATACAAATTACTCTCTCCGTTCAAAAAAGAATGGCCTATTTTTTTTTAGTCCGTTTAAAAAAGAATGATTCCTTTCCTTTTTTGGCAATACTTTAATTTCAACTTTCCACATGACATGTTTAGGATCACAAGATTAAAGGATATTTTGGTACATTTGACAAAACTTTAATCCAAGGCCACAAGATTCAAAAGTTTCTTTATTTTCTTAAACTTTGTGCCAAGTCAAAGTAGGTCATTCTTTTTGAAACGGAGGGAGTATTATATAGTTTGACAAAAGTATTTTTCATAATTAACATACTTTGAACCTTGAACATAAACAATCTCTTGTTGGGTTCAATGTATATGAAAAGTGTGAATGGAAAATGGAGGGAACCAAGTGAAAGAAAAAAAATAGAGAAGAAAAACACTAAAATGGAAAGTGTACTCTAAAATGACAAGTCTATTAATTCTCCCACATTGGTGGGAGAATGTGACTTTCAAGTGTTTCTATTAAGAAACACTTATTCCACTTGGTAAGTGAGGCAAGAAATAAGAGATGCCTCACGTCATCGTCGTCGTCGCTCGGCTCGTCTTTGGATTTGGATTTGGTTTTGAAAAATGATCGATCGATGAGATCTATCGTTTTGGACAAAGTTTATTTGACAGAAATTTAATCCCTCCATTTATATGCATGCATGCAGTGACTGACACTATTTCGAAATACTATGTAGAAATGAAATTTTCCAGAAAGGTCACACCTTTTAAGTGAACCATTGCCACCTTTTCGAAGAGGCATCTAATAGGCTATATAAACCTGCTTTCATCCATAGCTTTAGACACGAATTTCTGAAATAAAAACTCTCTTCTTGTCTTTAAAAACATTCTGGGTTATCAATCAATTCGTTGAGTGAGTTCGTTGAATCCAACAATTTGAGGTACCTCTATTGTTCGGATTGAAGACCATTTTATCCTGGGAGGAAGATTCCATAACCTCGGGTACAGTGAGAAAAATTATTCCTTAAGGACACTCCGTGAAGTCGGGGGACTTGGCCTTAAAATTCTATTTCATCTCTTTTCTGAACATTAACACACTTCTTAAATAGATTATTCATAATCTAGTGTTGAAGGTGTTAAGGAACTTCATAAGTATTCTTATCTTGGACTTGAACTAGTGTTGAAGTTCGTATTGCTTATGTACAGATTCTTGTACCCGAATACATACTAAATAACAATCTTAAGGAATAATTTTACTGTTTATGAATCTGTATAGCTTGTTTCTGGAGTTTAAAGCTTTTAGCTTTCTACTCCGTTTGTACTTAACTAGTGATTTGAAGAAATAAAATTTTCATCACAAGTTAAAAATCATTCGGTTGACGATTGAAAGTCATAAAAACTTCATCGTTAAACTAGAAAAAAAAGAAGAGTTTAAAGTTGCTTAACTTTATTAGTAGTATTCTAAAAATACTAAATTTAATGTCTTGTGGTGACAGAAAAAATGACGATTGATAGTCAAATGCATGATGCTACGACTATGGCGGCAACTAGCATTGCTAGGACAAGTCGAGCAAATGCTCCGTAACCTATGGCACCCGCGGAGAAGCACGAAAATTTTGTGGGCATTGACTTCAAGAGATGGCAGCAAAAAATGTTCTTTTACCTCACCACTCTATGTCTTCAAAGGTTCACTAGTGAGGTTCCTCTTGAGGTGCCCGAGGGAACCTCAAACAAAGAACGTTTCGTAATAGTAGAGGCTTGGAAATACTCAAACTTCCTTTACAGAAATTATATCTTGAGTGGTCTCCAAGACGACCTCTATAATATTTACTGTGGAACTAGGACATCGAAGGAATTGTGGGGGACACTAGAACGAAAATACAAAACAGAGGATGCCGAAATTAAGAAATTCTTTGTTGCAAGGTTCTTGGACTTTAAAATGATAGATAGCAAGTCAGTTGTCTCTCAAGTACAGGAATTACTAGTAATCATCCATGATCTCCTAGCGGAAGATATATCTTTGAAAAATACCTTTGTTGAACAAATTGAAAATGTTCTTAGTACTCACATAAACTGTTTTGTAGGTTTGATTGCGAATGATGCATTTCAAGTAGCAACGATAATTGAAAAGCTACCACCTATGTGGAAAGACTTCAAAAACTACTTGAAGCACAAATGCAAGGAGATGACTGTCGAAGATTTTATTGTCCCACTACGTATTGAAGAAGATAATAAGGCTGCCGAGAGAAGGTCAAAAGAGAATTCTATAATTAATAGAGCACATATTGTAGAAAATGACCAAAACAATTCTAAGAAATAGAAGAAAGTTGAACATGGAAGCAATCAACCCAAGAAGAAATTCAAGGGAAATTGATTCAACTGTGGCAAGATTGGCCACAAGTCTACGGATTGTCATGCCCCTAAGAAAGGCAAGAAAAAAAACCAAGTAAATATGATTGAGTCCAACAAAGAATGTGATGATCTGTGTGCTATGCATTCATGATGCAACTTGGTGGGGAATCCTCGTGAATGGTGGATAGATTTTGGTGCCACCCACCATGTTTGTGCCAACAAAGAGTTGTTTTTGATTTTTGCTGCGGCTCAAGTAGAAGAAACAATCAACATGGCTAACTCCACTACTGCAAAAATAGAAGGAACTGGAAAGGTATTCTTGAAGATGACTTCCGACAATGTGTTGACACTTAACAATGTCTTGTGTGTTCCGGAGTTAAGGAAGAACTTGATTTCTGTTTCACTTCTAGACAAGAATGGAGTCAAATGTGTTTTTGTTTCCGTAAAAATTGTACTTAATAAAAGAGAAGTGTATATAGGAAAAGGCTACTCACTGAGGGCCTATTCAAAATGAATGTAATGAATGTTGAAATCAATAAAAGTTCAATTTCTTCTTACTTGCTTGAGTCTTATGATTTGTGGCATGAGCGTTTAGGCCATGTTAATTACAAAACATTACGAAAACTGATTAACTTAGAAGTTTTACCAAACTTTGAGTGCAATAAATCAAAGTGTCAAACGTGTGTGGAAGCAAAGTATGCAAAACATCCTTATAAGTCCGTTGAAAGGAATTTTAATCCCTTAGACTTAATACAGACTGACGTTTGTGATATGAAGTCAACACCATCACATGGTGGAAAAAAGTATTTCATAACTTTTATTGACGATTGCACTAGATATTATTATGTATACTTGCTAAATAGTAAGGATGAAGCAATAGATGCGCTTAGGCAATACAAAACTGAAGTTGAAAACCAATTAGAGAAAAAGATAAGAATTATAAAAAGTTATAGGGGCAAAAAATACGCATCTCCCTTCGCCGAAATATGGGTAGAGAATGAATTGTCCATCAAACTACAGTCCCGTATTCACCTCAATCTCATGGAATTGCAAAAAGGAAAAACTGAACTTTGAAGGAAATGATGAATGCCTTACTTATAAGTTCAAGTTTACCGCAAAACTTATAAGGGGAGGCTATCCTTACAGCCAACCGTATACTCAATAGAGTTCCCTATAGTAAGACACAATCAATTCCTTATGAAAATGGAAAGGAAGCAAACCCAACTTGAAATATTTCAAAGTATGGGGATGTCTAGTAAAGGTCCAAGTTCCTATATCTAAAAGGGTTAAGATAGGATCTAAGACAGTGGACTGTGTATTCATAGGATATGCTAAAAGTAGTAAAACATGTCGTTTTTTGGTTTATAGATCCGAACATCCAGATATTAATGAAAATATGGTAATTAAATTAGATAATGCTGAATTCTTTGAAAAAATTTATCCGTATAAAACTAGACATGAATAATCTAGTGGGGGGTCTAAATGACCTCGAGATGAACCAAGTGAGAATGTACATAATGAATAAAATCCAAGACGTAGTACACGTCAAAGAACGTCAACTTCATCTGGTTTGGATTTTGTAACATTTCTCTTAGAAAATAAGCCTCAAATATTTAAAGAAGCGATGTCTTCATCAGACTCATCCTTTAGAAGGAGACAGTCAATAGTGAGATTGATTCAATCTTAAGAAATCATACGTGGGAATTAGTTGATCTTCCTCCAGGAAATAAACCTTTAGGTTCTAAATGAATCTTCAAAAGGAAAATGAAAGTGGATAGTACTGTTGACAAATACAAGGCAAGACTTGTAGTAAAAGGCTTCAAACAAAAAGAAAGCCTTGATTACTTTGATTCATATTTGTCCGTAACAAGGATAACGTTGATTCGAATGTTAATTTTCTTGGCGGTGGTATATGATCTTGAAATCCATCAAATGGATATGAAAATCGCATTCCTAAATGGAGAATTAGAGGAAGAAATTTACATGAAAAAACCTGAGGGTTTTGTGGTTCCAGAAAAAGAAAATAAGAAGTGTAAACTTGTTAAGTCACTTTATGAACTAAAACAAGCACCTAAGCAATGACATGCAAAGTTTGACCAAACCATGTTGGCAAACAGATTCAAGATAAATGAATATGATAAATGTGTTTATATTAAAGACACTATAAATCACCAAGTCATTATGTGTTTATATGTGTATGATATGTTGATCATCAGTAGAGACATTTCAGACATAAATACAACGAAACGAATGCTCGAGAGAAAGTTTGATATGAAAGACCTTAAAGTTGCAGATGTGATCTTAGAAATAAGAATCCATAGAACTCTACAAGGGTTGGCATTGTCGCAATCTCATTATTTTGAAAATGTACTTGACAAATTCAAGTATATGGAATTCGGTATTGCCAAGACTCCATTGGATGTGAGCTTTGCACTTTAAAAGAATGAAGGTGAAAATGACTCACAATTGGAGTACGCAAGAGTATTGAGATGTTTAATTTATATAATTAACTGTACACAACCAGACATAGCATGCGCTATTAGTAAATTAAGTCGGTACATGAGCAATCCCAACAAAACTTATTAGATGGCAGTGAATAGAGTTTTGGGCTATCTTAAATACACTCAAGACTATGTCTTGCATTATAATAAATATCCCGCGGTACTCAAAGGATATAGTGACACAAATTGGATCACCGAATTGAACGAAGTAAAATCCATAAGTGGATATGTATTTACTATCGGTGGAGGAGCAGTCTCTTGAAAATCATCCAAACAGACTTGTATTGCTTGCTCTATAGTGGAATATGAATTTATCGCATTGGATAAAGCCGGTGAAAAAGCAAAATGGCTCCAGAATTTCTTGAAAGATATTCCTTATTGGCCCAAACCAGTGACACCAGTATGTATACACTGTGATAGCCAAGAGGCAATAGGTAGGGTAGGGAGCATGCCGTACAATGATAAATCTCCTCACATACGACGGAGACATAATACCATTAGGGAACTTCTCTCTAGTGGAGTTATCACTGTTGACTATATAAAGTCAAAGGATAATGTGTCGGATCTACTTACATAAGGCCTATCTAGAGAAGGAGTGGAAAGGACATCCAAGGGAATGAGTTTAAGTCCTAGGACAACTTAGCATAGCGATAACTATACCTAGTAGACTGGAGCTCCCAAGAGTTAGGTTCAAGGAAATCAAACAAAGTTTTATCTGGCATGTTCAACATTGTCAATATACCCAACCAATTCTCATGATGTAGACAATGGTTAGTAAATAAGGATAAGACTTAGGTGAAAAGTCTTTTAATGATTATCTAAATTTGGCAGATTTGATCAAATAGTTTAATCTATATTATTGAACATTTAGAAATCACCTATGTGAGGGGGAAGTGGAATCCGCTTCAAGAAGAATGTTAGTAAAGGCCTATTCTCTAAGATATCATGAAATCGGGACGTGTTCATGATTGAAAAGAATAAAACTGTGAGAACCATAAATGGTAAAAGGCTGGTTGTGTGACATGTACTGTCTAGGTGTACTTTAAAGCTCGATGGTTCAAAGATATTAAATCTACCGATTGACCGAGTGCATCCGATGCATGTTCACTATGGAAGGTTCAAAGGAAAACTCACTTATCCAAATGCAATCAGTCTTTGCTTGATGATCACATACTTGTCCGTAAAATTTTTATGAAAAATAGCCATTCCTCATTCATGTGGGGGATTTTTGGGTTCAATGTATATGAAAAGTGTGAATAAAAAATGGAGGGAACCAAGTAGAAGGAAAAAAAATAAAGAAGAAAAATACTAAAATGGAAAGTGTACTCTAAAATGGCAAGTCTACTAATTCTCCTACATTGATGGGGGAATGTGACTTTTAAGTGTTTATATTAAGAAACACTTATTCCACTTGGTAAGTAAGGTAGAAATAAGAGATGCCTCGCGTCGTCATCGTCGTCGCTCGCTCGCTCGCTCGGCTCGGCTTCGGCTTTAGATTTGGATTTGGATTTGGATTTTTCAAATAATCGATTGATGAGATCTATTTTTTTGGACAAAGTTTATTTAACGAAAATTTAATCCGAAAATACCTAAGAGAAAATGCAACTTTTTTGAGTTTTTTATCCTTCATTTATGTGCATGTATGTAGTGGTTGGCACTGTTTTGAAATGCTATACATAAACGAAGTGATGCTTTGGAAGGGATACAACCCTTCAATGAAATGAATTACCGTTTCATGAAATGGTATGCCTGTTCGGAAAAGACACATTCTTTGAATGAATAGACATAATTTTCCAGAAAGGTCACACCTTTTAAGTAAACCATTGCCACCTTTTTGAAGAGACATCTGATAGGCTATATAAACCTGCTTTCATCCACAGCTTTAGACACAAATTTTCTGAAACAAAAACTCTCTTCTTTTCTTCAAAAATATTCCGTGTGATCAATCAAATCGTTGTGTGAGTTCGTTGAATTCAACAATTTGAGGTACCGCTATTGTTCGGATTGAAGGCCATTTTATCTTGGGAGGAAGATTCTATAGCCTCGGGTACAATGAGGGAAATTATTCCTTAAGGACACTCTGTGAAGTCGAGGGACTTGGCCTTAAAATTCTATTTCATCTCTTTTCTGAACATTAACACACTTCTTAGATAGATTATTCATAATCTAGTGTTGAATGTGTTAAGGAACTTCATAAGTGTTCTTGTCTTGGACTTGAACTAGTGTTGAAGTTCGTATTGCTTATATACAGATTCTTGTACCTGAATACATACTAAATAACATCTCTAACTCAAATTTGTTATTAATTAGTATTTTATAGCCAAAACAGAATTTAGCTATTATAAATCATGATAAAAATTTACATACAGATAAAAGACATTCCTTAAATTTGGTGAATATTTGAAATCTAAATTCAAGAGCTACGTTAATTAACATTGTTGAAAATTGGAACCCAATATGGGTGATGGTGGAATGGTTGGGGTCCTTCCGCCCTTAACCTAAGATCTCAGGTTCAAACCCTAGCTAGGTATGGAAAAAAATCCCGTTGGGAGAATTGCCTTCCAAAATGGGTTATACAATACATGATCAGGATATTGTCTGTCTCTAATGTGTGTATTGGACACCGAATGGGAAACCATAGAAACACCATTGGATGTACTTGCTTCATAAAATGTTAATTACTGGAAGATGGCTGCCGACTAGCTCCATTCATCATGTTGACCATACACTTATCTTGCCTTTTGACTTTCATAAACCATGACATGTATTTGTATGTAATGTAAAGGGATCAGTTAAATAATTTACTCTGCACTGTTTTTAAGCATACTTTGTGGTCTAAGATAGATGGTAACTTTAATTTAAAATTCTTTAAATTTAATACTCAAAATTTGTCAATGCCTTAAGTTAATTTAAGTAACAATGGGGTATGGACTGAAAAATAATTATAAAAAATTAATCTTTCTGATAACATGTTAGAGTTTTAGAGATAATATAAATTTGTAGCTCAGCTAGCTTCGTTTAAGACTTCAACTCCATTTTTAATAAAGTGGTTTTTGGACCTAAAATTTATTTAAATAAGAAAAGTTTAAGACTTCTACTGAACACTTGGTGAATTGTAGACTATTGATTTTATTCTGAATATTAGGGTTCATCATTAATGGGTACAACTAACATTGACCGTCTGATCAAGAACATATGTTTTGGATTTTGTATTAATCATTGATGGTACTTACTTTTACTAGTACCTCTCACCCATCTTTATTACTCAATTATTATTGCTTTAGAAATTGAAGATCAAAACAACACTCTTCTATTTGCTTTTAATTGTTATATGTAGACTTGACTCATCCATTAAAATTAACGAGAAAAGGTCAGAAATACCCTTTAAGTATTGAAATTGCTTCAATAATTTCCTTCGTTTACCTATTGGAACAAAAATGTCCCTCCATCTATCTTTATGGCTCAAATATGCCCTTACAACTAACAAACCTTTTTTTAAATCATAACTAAAATTTCATTAAATGCGTAGCAGCTTTCTATTGGTTGTAAATTAGATTAATTAAAATATTAAACTAAATTCGGATCCAACTAAACTACCCGACCAAAACGTGACCCAAACCATTAAAACCGCTCTAACCTATTAAACAAAAAGGAGATTTTGAAACCTAAACCTAATTTCATCGATCAAACCGCTGAAAAACATTTTGAAACTAATTTTACACGAAACCTATCAAGAAGTCTAAACCTTATTTGACTGGTTTTCTAATCCAGAAGATACAACTTACACGTATAGAAGTTGTTAAAAGCCTATAATTAACATGTCGAATGAAGTTACTCTAATTGTCTTTTTTTTTGTCGGGATGAAACTAATTTAGTTTCTTTACGTTCTAGGTAGATACGAAAAAATAACTAGTTTTATTATTTTCTATCCTTAAAGCACCATCAGAAGGAAGTAGCTATATACCCAAAGAAACTTGCAGACACTACTCTGATGTATGAGGAGAAAATAACACAATTAGAACAACAGCTAAAAGCTAAGCATAGGATGATTCTTTTTCATAGGATTGATATTGCTATGAGACTTTCAAAAGTTGTCCAAAGATACTATTGCAATTACGAAAATGCAAATAAAAGTGTGTTCATGATGATCTCTATGTTCTGCTTTCTCTATTTCGTTTATACATGAGGTGTTTTCTATATCTCTTGGTGCTTTTGGTACAATTTCACATATTTTTTGTGATACAATGTCAACCTTCTTAGTTTACTTTAAAAACATTATCCGGTCCGTAGATTTAGGTATAAAGAAACACTTCGAAATCCTCTTTGTTGGTTGCGTTAGTTCCAAAAGAAAATCACTTGAATAATATGCCTAAAGTAATCAAAGAGATTGAATTATCCTCTTGACTAGTTCCTTTGCATTTTGCTATCCATTTATCTGCGTATTCACTCATGATTTCGCAACACTTAAAAATATGCAATACTGCAATGTGCCTTTAAATATGACATCTCTATTTGTTCTTTTTTTTTTTTCTGAAGTAATTTCATTAAATATGCCAAGAAGATGCTAACAGATCCATAAAGATTACAAAAGGTGCAAATAGCCCTAAGCAGCTAGGCTATTCTCATGACGCTAATAAAATCTAAGAACTGAACTGAAGAATTTATAGTGAAAAGATTTAGACTTCTTGATAGGTTTCGTCACTTTTGTCTAAAATCAGTTTCAAAATGCTTTTCAGCAATTTGATGGATGAAATTAGGTTTAGGCTTTAAAATTTCCTTTTTGTTTAATATGTTAGGGCGATTTTTTGATTTGGTTCAGGTTTGGCTCAGGTATTTTAGTTGGATCAGAATTTAGTTTAACATTTTAATTAATTTAATTTATAACCAATAGAAAGTTGTCACATATTTAATGAAATTTTTAATTATGATTTAAAAAATATTTGTTAGTTATAAGGGTATATTTAAGCCATAAAGGTGGATGAATGGGTATTTTTAGCCCGATAGGTAAACGAAGGGCATTTTTGAACTAATTTTAATACTTGAAGGGTATTTCTGACCCTTTCCCATAAAATTAATGATTGACATGGCTATTTTGCCACACTACCACTTAATTAATGTTTGATAAGTTTTTAAAAAAAGTACGGAATAATAATGATAAGGCTAGAAGATGGGAAAAAAATAAATGTATTTTCTTGATATGTTAAAAACAACGAATAAAAGTGAAATTTTTTATTTTTGAAATATTGAACAAATAAAAATAAATAGAGAGTAATTATTTTCAATTATATATACATTTGTGTTAAAGAACTATTTTTCTTCATAATAGTATCAAATTCTCAAGAAATATCTACTAAATAAGAATAATTTAATAATACCTTTTTTTTAGTAAACATGAAATAAGTTAAAACAATACTACTTATTTTAAGACGTAAGAAGTACTACAAGATATCAAATAATTGTCGACTAGTTTATTGGCTACTATTTTGGTATATTGGTAGATCGATGTTGTTGAAGCAGTGACTTGACTCATCATATCGTAAGGCTCCTTGCTTGTAATGTGACTATATATAACTATTGACCTAATGAAAAGAATATTTGATTGTTTTGGTATCATTTATACGGGGGAGATAATTAAGTAAATGAAGAATTTCTATAGGAAGCTTCGTATTATATGAAAATATAATCAGCTAAAAAAATGATAATTATTCTTTTCACACTGAAAATGAAATTCCTTTTTAAAAGGTCAAGTTTCAATCCCTCATGAGCTTCTTATTAGCTGACGAGCTTAGCATGAGTTTTTGGCCCAAAATTAATTTTTATGTTGAAGCAGTCCAGTCCAATGCTTTCCAATTTTGACATATCAAAAGGTCTAAAAATCTGAACCAAACATTTTCACACCAACCGACGCCCAGTCTTGATGACAATGATTTGAGTAATTGCATAGATATTTATTTTAATTTTTTTTGGCGATGTAGAAAAAAGATGCAAGTTAGAAGATGCATAATATTCTTTTTTTGTGCGTGTGTGAGTAGATTCCTTAATTTTTATACAGAACATGAAGACTTTCTAAAGGTGGTGGAGCAACACTAGAGAGCTGATTGTATTGGTCATCCTTTTCTAATGTTCAAGAAAAAAATAAAATATTAAAAAAAACTGAATAAATGGAGCAGAGACACTTATGGACTGAGCATTAGAGAGGAAATAGTGAAAATCAAGGAATAACTTTTTGAAGAGCATCCTTCAGCTACTAACAGAATGGTTTGCAGCTGGCTCAGGCAGAACATAAGAAATATTGGCATTTTGAAGAACAGTTTTTGAAGGAAAAGGCTAGGGCTAAATGGCATGTTGATGGTGAAAAAAATACTACTTATTTTTATAATCTGGTCAATGGTAGAAGAAGAAGATTACATAGTAGAGGAATTTAGAATAGTGATGGTGTTTGGCTTGAGGACATGGGACAAATAGTTGAAGAAGATATAGAAGTATTTAAAGCACAGTTCACTCAAGAGACAGAAGGACATGGGACGAAACACTTTTTTTTGTTCACTTTTTTTTCTTTCAATCTTTCCTTGCCTACACACTTCCCTTTAATTATAGAATATGTTTTTCCCCAAATCGGTCTTTCAAATGACCCAGTTACCCTCAAAGATTCAATAATTAGCACGTAGGAATGCTTTAGGAGTGAGTCTCCTACAAAGGACCAAGTGGGTCCCGCTAGATCTCAATATAATGCAGATAAGCATAACTAAAGGATGACCTAGGCTGAGGTCCACTAAAAAGGCTGTTTGGGGGAGTGTATGGTCGATGGTGGCTGAGATAGCTTTCCACCCACTTTATACTAGCCGACGAATCCTTCTCCTAAAATTTGGGTGACTTAACTAGAGGTCGTGTACACAACGTGTACTAAGGGACTTGTTGCGAAAGAAAGGACTCGGGTTATTCAAATGATGGCAGATATAAAATGGTAACACATAAGAGAAAAACTATAAACACGTAGCATGTAGGAACTCAACAAAGATAAAACAAATACAAACAACGTCTATACACCCATAGTGTCAAACTAAGCTGATGCAACTCCAAAAAAATAAGTTTGAATTCTGAAAAATCCCCAGCAGAGTCGCCAGATATGTCACACTCCTTTTTTAACAAAAAGAATTAATTTAATGTTAGAAAAGAGTTTTATTTTTGAGTGACAAAAGATAAAAATTTTGTTTTGAAAAGAACTTTTAACAATCAAAACTCAAAGTCACCACTTGACATAAATCTAGTGTGATAAGTCACCTTTGAAAATCCTTTTTCAAAATGATTTTTAACTCTTTCAAAAATGGTCCATGAACAGAGATTCTGGTTAAGAAATTTTGTTTATCGAAGGGAAGGTGCTAGTCACCCCTTGGTCCTGTAGTTCTGTAACGCCTCGAATCTGGTACCCAGAATGCTACATGATGCTCATGACCCTGAAGGACCACAAGCTAACCCATGATTGATATCTGAGTACTGATACTGGGATACTGAATGACTAAGCCTATTGAGTATTGAGGAACTGATGCCATATTACTAATAAAGGAATGACTATTTCTGACAGTTCTTTTTATAAAGAACTGGTCTGATTGACTGTATATGATAGTCCTGAAACTAAATACTGACAACATAAATTTTATATAATTAATATACTATTAACTGGGTTCATGATAACATAATTACTGATAAATAAGTGACTATATCTGACAGTCCTAATACTGATGGAACTAGCTGGGTTCCGTATTGTACTGGTTTGACTGTATCTGACAGTCCTGGGGGTTTCTATAAAACTGAACTGAGTCCTATTACTGAAACTGGATCTAAAACTGAGACTGTGGGGGGTAATCATCTAACCGACATGCCCCAAAACTGACTGGTGGAGTCCAACCTGTAACTCCAACTGGAAGGGTGTCAGTACCATTCCACGGGTAAAGACAAGTTGTGAGTAAACCCTCTCTGACATGAGCTCTTCCGTCAACCCCTCCTAGTAGGAAACTCAAATGAGATGTATAAATCCCTAAATACGTAGGTTGCATCTCAACCTATGCTGGCTAAGTAGTTCTGGAATACAAGGATTGCTTCTAAGGATCACACCCTCCACTGAATAACAGGTGAGTCCCCATCTTTGGGTTCACTCGGTGCTGAATCCTACTCCCAACTGAAATAGAAACTAAACATATTAACTGAACAGAACTGATACTAATGGTATTGTTTAGCAGAGCTAAATTGAGTTCACTGAGTTTCGTTGACTGATGGAATGCTACTGAGATCTAAGGATTGACGGAGAGTACTAAAGTTACTAAAATTTCTAGGAATACTGAGATCACTAAAATTACTGGACTACTAAGATTACTGAGTAAGACTGGACTGATACTGAGTTTATAGAGTTTTCCTGAGTTATATGACTGACTGAATTCTATTGATCATGGCTTGACTGAGAGTATCATGAAAACAGGACACTGGCTCTAGGAACACAGCTAAATTTTTGGGTATAAGTACCCGCAGGACTTGATAGCATAAAACTGACAGGACATGACACTTCTTGAACACATGACCACTATCAACAATTCATAATACATTAATTTGGGGATTTCGTGAAGCACATGGTTATCATAGTCTTGTACATGAATGGAATTGCATATAAACATGTCATACTTTTATCACCCTAATCTCATGGACATTCCGTCAACCATTCATAATGCACACAATATCATGTAAGTTATTCTTAGTCATAGGGTAAAGCATGCATTTATCACTTAGGTCACAATTAAGCTATAATGCATAATTTCTATTCTCTTAGGCATTTTATTAAATACCTAGGATGCATGACTTAGGGCATAGGAATGGCCATCAAATTAATACAACAAAACTCCATATTTCAGCACAGTTTCACATACTTCAGACAACATACTAGCATAGGTTCATGAGCAACACATAAAGATTCCAAATTAGGAATCATACAACCATAATCACATGAACATAATCAACCCACAACAAAATATTCACAATACAAGATTTAAAACTTGATTCTTGGGCTTCATGGATGAAATAAATCCATAAATAAACACTATGCATACTTTAGTTCTTGATTCTAAGAAGATTGACGGAGAGATTCTTGAATTTGAGTCTTGGATTTGAACCCCTAATTGAAAACCCTAGCTTATTCTTGAGAGAAACTTGAGAGAAATAATATATTTTGGGTGAAATATGGCTGAATAACGTGTTATTGGGTTTATATAGGGAGTGAGAAATTGACCCTTTTAACCCTTGGATGCGTATTTTAATTCTTGAAAATTTCCCAATTTTCATCCTTGGCACGACATGCCACTATCGCGCCAAGTCAATGGAACTTGACAATTGGGAATCTGCATGGTGGCGCGATGCGGAGCTATCGCGTTGCCACTTTGTTTGTGACTTGGAAGTTTGGCACGACACAGAGACATCGCACTGAGACACTGGAAAAAAGACAATTCTGAATTTTAGCCCTAGCGTGATGCACCATAATCGCGGAGGCTCACTAGATTTTGACGATTGCTATTTTGGCTTGCTCCGCGACGCATTGATGGCTCAGGTGGTACACTGCCTTACTAAAAAGGCTCTAACTCTTTGTACGGGTGTTGGATTTGGGTGAATTTGGTATCGATGGAAAGCTTATTCAATTTTTCACATGATAAAAAGTAAAAATCTTGAAAATACCATATGTATAAAAATGGATTCATCTTTAACACAAGTCTTAAATATCTTTAGGATGTTTTTTAAGCTAGGTAGAAGTATGAGATATTATAATATCTCCTCATTGGGAACATTCGTAATTAAATGATACATATTTAGATAGGAGAAATAATAAGATGAAGTACATATTGAACATGAATAGCTGAAACATGACTACCTGACTGACATTACTGAGATTCATACTGAGCATGCATATCTGATGCATGATTTTGTGACTGAGCTGATGCATGACTGCATGACTGAGAGTTCTGATAAGTTGATCACACATATCTAATGTGTAAATATATGACTGAACTGACTTATGAACATGTGACTGAACATGTAAAGGTAAAGATACCAAGTTTAAAATGAAAACTGAGCGTGGAACTGAATACCACATTTGTAACTGAAATCTGAACATGAAATTGGATAGGCTTAAGAAAAGTTATTACCTTGGGCTAATTCTGAGCTTAAGTACTAAATATGCATGAGCAGAAACATGAGAACGTAACTGGGTATAGAATGTGATACATAAGCTGAATATTATGATCTAAGTTTAGTACCTTAAACATATGACATACGACTAAGATTGGAGCTAGAGGGTCAACCAATGGGTACCCACTACTCCAAACTGGATTTGTTATGTGAAGTGAAGCTGGAGGGTCTAGGACATGATAGCTAAGGGGTTATAGAGCATCTCCCCCTTGGGACACTATGTCCCTAGAAAAATACTAACTTGACTGTGATACTAAGGAAAACTGGGACGATGCACAGGGCACCTATGAACTGAATCATGACTGGGCATGAATTTATGAAAACTGTATTACTTGAAATTGCGAGACCAAGCGTATGACATGATTCAGAAATATTTTATAGCTGAGGTATTGAAATACTAATAACTGAGTAACTGATAGCTTTATGCTATGGTCGGGTAATCCTGAAAGTGAACTGAGTTTATGATCTGGCTGAACTAGGACTGGGACTGAGATTGTAGTTAAGATGGTAATTGAGACTATAACCATAACTAAGACTGTAACTGGGACTGAATGCTAGTTTTATGATAACTGAGGTTTAGACTGGTATGGGAGCACTGAATTCTGATGTCTAAATAACTGATAATTGAAAGGAATGGTTCTGTAGGACTATCTGAGTCCTTTACTGGATACTGACTACTGAATGGCACTGTAACTGAGGCCCGCAGAATGGAACATTAACACTATGGATTCACTGAGGTATCTAAACTAAGAGTATAAATGACATAATCTGAGTTTGACTGAACCCTAAGAGTGAAGTCATGAATCATGTAGGCTAAGCATATTGTAAAGAATGACATAAGTGCATGAGTCATGAGCTGCATGACCTAAGTCTGATGTTTCTGTACTCATGGAACATAATTCATAATATTGAGTAGGCCAAAAATTCTCAAACTAGGAACTTAAAACACATACTATTTTATGGAAATCGCGTGAATATAAGTTGGGTACATGGAACTGTGACATGAAGCATGCATAAGTATTGGGAGGGTTGAAGTATAAAACTTTGCATTGCGATAGAAATATTTTGGGAATCATCTTACCTTAGTGATTTCCTACTCATACTGGCATTACTAACAGAACCTGAAGGGCTGACTTTTTGAGATATCATAATCGGATAGTTACTGTTTACCTATCGGGCTGTGATTGTTGTACCCACTGGGGTAGAGACTGAGAAGGTCTTGTTAACATTTGGTATAACCTTAAAGTTGACTGCTATACAAGGAGTTACAAAAGAAAAAGAAGCTCCTAAATCTGAAGAAGCGAGAACATGTAAATGAATGATCTGTAACATACTAATAGCTACACCAGAAGAACTTTCCTGATCCTTTCGAGACTGAAGTGCATAAAGTCTATTTGGGCGTTGCCCACTGATGGCGCTGGCACCCTGCTGATTCGAGCGACCAAACTGAGCTGAAGGACGACTGTGTTGACTTTGAGGATTGGGTCTAGGACAGTCTCAGACCTTGTGACCTAACTCTCCACATCTGAAACACACATTACTACTGACTTTGCACACACCCTTATGATTCTTACCACACTCTTCACATAGCGGATGAGTAAAAACCCTACTCTCACTATCCTGGGCCATGGAGCCTGGCGCCTCATCTCTATGCTCATTTTTGAACTTTAGAGCTGGTGTACTAGCTGAAGATGGAACTGGGGTTGAAAACTTTTATCTATGCTGAGAACGGTTACCACCCTGTGACCCTGCCTGAGAAAAACTATAACTACTAGTTCTAGCTCCCTTATTTTCCCTCTTCTTCTTCTTAAGTTTCTGCTCCTCAATTTGTTAAGCATGGACCATAAGCCTAGAAATGTCCATCTCCTTAATTAACATCACATTTCTATACTCCTTAACCACTCTACCTGATATCCCAGACAAAGACTTATTCATTATGGATCTATTGTCTGTTACTACATAGGGAGCGTACCTGGTTAACTGAGTAAACTTGAGGAAATACTCTTTTATGCTCATGATACCTTGTCTAAGGTTGATGAACTCTAATACTTTGGCTTATTTCTACTCTAGAGGAAAGAATCTGTCTAACAAGGCTGTAGGAAAATTCTCCCACTCTATGGGTTCTGCATCTATACCCCTGTCTATGTTCCACTGCTTGAACCACGTCTGGGCTACATCTTATAGCTAATAGGCAGCTAACTCTTCACTCTCACTAGAAGTCACTACTATGATATCTGTGACTTTCTAAACCTGGTTGAGAAATTCCTATGGATCCTTTTCAGTCTTAAAATCGGAGAATAAGGGAGGATTTATTCGGGTGAAGTCACGAATCCTGGCTGTAGTAGAATTTACCACTGGGTTGGCCAGAACAGCAGATGTCCATTCATTTTGAGTTGCAACTGAACTGGCTAGAGTAGTAAATGTAGTCCTGAATTATGGATAAGAGACATGCTCATCCAGAGAATAGGGCTGGATGGGCTGAGGTGCTGACTGATTTTCGGTTCTCCTTTTGTTAGTCCCTTTGGGAGACATATTCTATAAATGAAAGGGAGAATGGATTAGACTAAGAGAAAATTTAAAGCTTATACTCACTGGCATGACATGAATGCTGAAAGAAGGAAAACTGTTCCTATAACATTTCATAGCCTTCTGTACATAAATATGGTGCACAATACACCTATGCACAAGACTCTACTAGATGTGGTTTTTCAGACTTCATAGGACACTGTTGAACCTTAGTCTCTGATACTAAGTTTGTAATGCCTCGACTCTGGTACTCAAAATGCTACACGGTGCTCATGACCCCAAAGGACCACAAGCTAACCCATGACTGATATCTGAGTACTGATACTGGGATACTGAATCACTAAGTCTATTGAGTACTAAGGAACTAATTTCATATTACTGATAAATGAATGACTATTTTTGACAGTTCTGATTATGAAAAACTGGTCTAATTGACTGTATCTGATAGTCTTGAAACTGAATACTGACAACATGAATTTTGGTATAATTAATATACTATGAACTAGGTTCGTGATAACATGATTACTGAGTCTGAATACTGATAACATGAGTGACTATATCTAACAGTCCTGATACTAATGGAACTAGCTGTTTTGCACTGTACTGATTTGACTGTATCTAACAGTCTTGGATTTTTGTAGAACTGAGCGGAGTTCTATTACTGAAATTAGTTCTAAAACTGAGACTGTGGGACGTAATCCCAGAACTGATTGGTGGGGTCCAACCTGTAACCCCAGCTGGAAGGGTATCAGTACCGTGCCACGGGTAAAGAAAAATTGTGAGTAAACCTTCTCTGACAAAGAGCTCTTCCGTCAACCCCTTCTAGTAGGAAACTCAAATAAGATGTATAAATCCCTAAACAAATAGGGTGCATCTCAACCTATGCTGGCTACGTAGTTCTGGAACACAAGGATTGCTTCTAAGGATCATACCCTCCACTGAATAACAGGTGAATCCCTATCCTTGGGTTCACTTGGTGCTGAATCATACTCCTAACTAAAATAGACACTGAACTGATTAACTGAACTAAATTGATACTAATGGTATTATTTAACGGAGGTAAACTGAGTTCACTGAGTTTTGTTGACTGACAGAATGCTACTGAGATCTGAGAACTGACGAAGAGTACTGAAGTTACTAAAATTTTTGGGAATACTGAGATCACTGAAATTCCTGGAGTACTGAGATTACTGAGTAAGACTGGATTGATACTGAGTTTATAGAGTTTTTTGGAGTCATGTAACAGATTGAATTCTACTGATCATAGCTTGATTGAGAGTATCGTGAAAACAGGACACTGTCTCTAGGCACACAACTAAATTTTTGGGTACAATTACCCCCAGGACTCGATAGTATGAAACTGACAGGACATGATACTTCTTGAACACATGACCAATATCAACAATTCATAATACATTAATTTGGGGATTTCATGAAGCACATAGTTATCATAGTCTTGTACATGAATGGAATTGCATATAAACATGTCATACTTTTATCACCCTAATCTCATGGACATTCCCTCAACCATTCATAATGCACACAAGATCATGGAAGTCATTATTTGTCATAGGGTAAAGCATGTATTCATCACTTGGGTCACAATTAATCTATAATGCATAATTTCTATTCTCTTAGGCATTTTATCAAAGACCTAGGATACATGAATTAGGGCATAGGCATGACCATCAAATTAATACAATAAAACTCCACATTTCAGCACAATTTCACAATCTTCAGACCACATACTAGCATAGGTTCATGAACAACACATAAGGATTCTAAATTGGGAATCATACAACCATAATCACATGAACATAATCAACCCACAACAAAATATTCACAATACAAGATTTAAAACTTGATTTTTGGGCTTCACGGATGAAAGGAATCCATGAATGAACACTGTGCATACCTTAGTTCTTGATTCTATGAAGATTGACAGAGAGATTCTTGAATTAGAGTCTTGGATTTGAACCCCCAATTGAAAACCCTAGCTTGTTCTTGAGTAAAACTTGAGAGAAATAATATATTTTGGATGAAATATGGCTGAATCACGTGTTGTTGGGTTTATATAGGGGTGAGAAATTAACCCTTTTAACCCTTTGATGCGTATTTTAATTCTTGAAAATTTCTTGATTTTCATCCTTGGCGCGACGCACCACAATTACACCAAATCACTGGAACTTGACATTTGGGAATCTGCATGGTAGTGTGACGAGGAGCAATCGCGTTGCCACTTTGTTTGCAACCTGGAAGTTTGGTATGACGCGGAGATATCACGCTGAGACACTGGAAAAAAGAAAATTTTGTATTTGAGCCCTGGCGCGATGCACCATAATTTCGGGAGCTTACTGAATTTTGACGATTGCTATTTTGGCCTTCCCCACGATGTGGTGATGGCTCAAGTGGCGCACTGCCTTACTATAAAGTATTGCAGGACATTTCTCGGTGAATATATACATGTGACCTCGGGGCATCCCCTGGCGAATAAATACACTTGATAGAAAAGGCGATATAAATAGAAAATCAATAAGCATTCACTCATTTGGTAATATAGAATCCTAAGGCTTACCTACCCAAAACCTACGATTAGCCTATAGATTTTCAGCCTAACACATGACACTATCGATTTCTATAAAATTAGATGCCTATTTCAGATCAAACAACCATCAATGAATCAACATAAACAAATCACATTCATTTTTATCAATTTCCAACTCTCATCTCCAAATCCATTCTCAACTAATGATTAACAAATTCTTCGATTATTAATTTAAATTTTTAAAAATCAAAACCAATATCAAACACATACAAACAACAAAGATTCAAACATGTTAAGCACATGAGCCATTCAGATCCACAAAAATAATTAAAATTCAAGACAAAATAGAGAATGAGATGGAGAAATGGACCTCAATTTTATTTCAATCCCCAAATTGTTCGACGACTGCTAATGAATTGGAACTGAACCTAAGATCTTGATTCAATGAACTCAACATGGACCCTCTAACTCGATCAAACCCAGATTCTAAACTTTCAAACTGGATTTTGTTCTACCTAAACCCAAATATTTTTGATGTTGCCATATCAACCCAGTTGCTATAGTTTTTTTTATGTAGGTTCGATCGAAATGGATATGGTCGTTGGTAGAGATAGGGTTTGGTTAGGGTTTTCTCATGGAGTTGCTTTGGTCGGAAACAATAATAGATTTGCCATCGGATGGTGATGGAGTTAAGATTCCAGCAAAAATTCATCGAAAAATCTCTATTTTTCCTTACTCCATTCACTGTATGCTTACTATCTCTCTATCGATTTCCTTTTATTCTGTCTCTCTCGCAATCTCTCTGTTATCCTCTACCGATGGGTCATTTTTTGTGTGTGTACATGTATTGTGTGTATTTTTAGTGTGTTTATAATTGTTGCTATTTATTTAATGAAAATTAGGGACTATCTACATGGCATGATATTTGTATATTATTTGGTATTTTTTTCTCTTTTGTGTGTATGAATATCTCTAGTGAGGGTATGTGTATTGCGAATGGAATCCAGTGTGTTTTAATGGTGAGGTGAGTCTATCTGGTGAGGGGTAGCGTGTGGGGACAGTAAAAAATTGTTGATGGGGTAGGAGATAGGAGTTAGGGGTATAGGGGTAGGGGTTGGGTAGGGTAGTAAGGTGGGTAGGAGTGTGAGTGGTTAGAATAAGGTGATGTGGTTAAATTTGATTGAGTGGAGTGTTATATTTGTTTAGAATTGGTTATTTTTTGTCATTTTATGGAAATTATTAAAATGAGGTGGGGTATATAGTAAGGTGGGGTAAGTGGGTAAATTCAACTTTTGAGAGGGATAAAATTACGTATCTACAATAACTCATTTATTGAATTCATATTACAACACTAGGATACAAACTGAAGTTAAATCCAACAGAAGATTCATCTTTTGCAACATATGTTTCATCTATTAGGACAATGATATTGACATTGTTTATATATTTTTATTGTATATACTATACTATCATTATTTAATTTTACTATACTATCATTATTAATTTTACTATACAATCATTATTAACATTTTTAACAACTTTGTTTATGCACCACAAATGGATGAATCAATAACAATAGGGGTTGATCGTCATGATAAATGGATCAAGAAAAATAATTAATTTATTTAGCGTTAGAAGGATGGTGAAATATTAGAGATAATAGCAATGACAGACCAAAGAGATGTTTTGTAGGATGATTTTGTCAACTTAATCATCGGCTTTTATGGACTAATTATCAACTAAAAGATCTTGTCATCAGTTACATGCACAACTCTTTGGAAAATCAGAAGGTCCTACCTATTAAGATAAGCGATCAGGTTCATTTGCATGTTTATCAGAGTAATAAAGCTAGGACAATTTTAAGGGTATACGTGGTTGAAAAAATGATAGAGAATCATAATGTAGAATAAGTCCAACGAAATATGTTAAATGATGAATTAGATGATGTGGACATGAATATTCTAGATGATGAGAGTAGAGATAAAGTGGAGGAGGACCAAACATCTATATCTATTGTTATGAGCAATACAATAAGCAGTTCTCAATCAACCTAGTTGAGCAATCTTCAAGATGATGAAAGAAGTTTTTACAAAGGAATGACATTCAAGAAAAAATAAAGAACTAGTCACTTCATTGCATATTGCTTTCTTGAAAAGATTTCAAACTCAAGAAGGTGATTCATTTAAGTAGTTTATAATATTTTAGATGTGAACATTTGTAGTGCAAGTGGCGTTGAGGGTTCTAAATTTCATAAGTTCTGATAGATTCTATATTAGACTTATGAAAAGTATCACAGATATGGTTCGGAGCATATTACGAGCCATAATTTACACGTCATGGCAAAGGTTGTTGGTAAATTATTCAATAATAGTTTCCCCAATGGCAAAGGCCTTTCTAAAAGTGATATGGATAATCAACTTCATATATAATTAGATTTTAAGGTGAGTTATTGGAAGATTTATAAGGAAATAGGGATTACAAAGTCTTTGGTTAGGGGAACACATGAGCATGGGTTTGCAGTGCTTGATGCATACCATTATATGCTTGAGTCTGCAAATCTAGAAAGTAAAAAAACATTGTAGGTTGATGAAAATAGAAGGTTCAAATACTTTTTGGTAGCCTATCCATCTTGAATTATTGGTTTTCAACAAATGAGAAAAGTCATAGTAGTTGATGGAACATTCTTGAAAAGCAAATATAAAGGAGTTTAGTTGTTGGCAATGGCATATGATGCAGAGAATCACATCTTTTCGATGGCTTTTTGTATGGTAGACAAGGAATGTAATGCCTAATATCAATATTTATTTTGAATAAATGAGAAGCTATATACATTATACCGATGAGTTGTGTGTAATTTTTGATAGACATCCAAGTATTTGAAAGATAATTTCAAATGTCTACCCTTTAGCTCAGTATGGTTGTTGCATGAGGCTCCTTGGGGAAAATATTCAAAACAACTTTCACAATTCAAAGGCCATGTCTCATTTTTATAAAGCAGCGAAATAGTATGATAGAGTTGAGTTCTTTGACCATTTCAATCAAATAAGTGACATGGTACCTGATGTGCCAAGGTTTTATGGAACTTTCGATGCTTAAAACTATGAAAATATGCAAGTACCTAGGTTATTTTTTTAGTTGTGATGTGTTTTTATGTTTATTTTGTAAAAAACTAGGTTTTGGATCTAAAAAAATGAAAAAGAGTTGAAGTGTGCAGAAGACACTACTTACTACCACCGTAAGTGGCCTCATAAGTATCAGAGAAATTAATACAGAGAAATTAAAAGTTGAAGTTTTTTTCTGATATTGACAAAGGGTCACTTATAGAGCGTACCACTTACGCTGCCGTAAGTGCCAACATAGGTATCAAAGATTGAAAGATCTGCAGTTTTGAAAGTTAAGATTTTGTCTAACAGTTATGCGGAGGTCACTTATGGGGCGTAAGTACCACTTACGCTGCCGTAAGTGCCATCATGGGTTTAAGTACTAAAGCATGCTGAAACTTTGGAGAAGTTTGTCACTTATGACACCCACTTACTGGGCATAAGTACCACTTACGACCCGTAAGTAGGTCCATAAGTAACCACCAACCCAAATTTCCTTGTTCATTTTGGTTAGGATTTTTAGGGTTTCTATGTATTCTATAAATATCCTTTTGATATTGTTGTACTAGCTTACACACTCTTTACATTACAAACATATATTGATTCTAAGATTTGTCTTTTTATTTTGGAATCCTTTGTTCATGATTAATTATTTGAGACTTTGGATTTTCTTCTTAAATTATTGTGAAATTAATCTTATACTTTCTTTCATGAAATCCATGGATTTTCGTACAATCATGAGTAGCTAAACCTCTTAATAGGGTTGTGAGAACCCCGATGGGATAACAAAGTAGAGGAAGTGCAACATCATTCTTAGCAGTATTCTTGCATGTATTGTGATCATCTTCGATTTAGTTGCTTTCTTAACAGTCTCCAATGTTGAGAACTTGTATGTATTAGATACTTACTTCAAAAAAGAGGTATAGATTAGAAAAAAAAGATCACAACAGTAATTTGAGGCTACCAACCCTCATCTAATTAACTTGACACTCAAAAGGTAATAGTTAATCTTGGATCTAGGATAAGGGTTAAGAAGAAGACACTCTGAGACTCAAAAGGTAAAGATTAAAATTCACTAAAGGCGTTCACAAGACGGTTAGTGATACATATCTTATCAGATTCTGCATGTCAGGTATTGGGATAGTTCGACAGAGCCTGATAAATCTATGAAATTAGAAAGTCTGGAGGAACACAGTCCTAGTATTCATCTCAGATTGATTTCAACTAAAGCGATCAAGACTTAATACTACTTTATTGCTTTCACAACAAAAAAACCCCCATTTACTTTTCTAATTTTTTTTTGCTACTTCAACAGATTTGTGAGAGACATTTAGTCTATCCCTTGTGGGTTTGACCCCAACCTATGTTGGGTTACTATATTTGACATCAACCATATTATACTTCTTAGAGGTATAGTTGTGGGTGACATCAAATTTCTTACATTTGCTAGGGAACCGATTACGGATTGACTGATTGAAGTTGTTGAGGTTGTTGGGTTTTATTTTTCTATTTTTTCTACACCGGTATATGCCTAGTACTAGGAATCACAACAATCCCTTTATCCTACTTGATCCAGAGCTTGAATGAACTCTCCAACAAAATCGTAGAATGTTGGTACACGATCGTAAAGCTCAACATGGGGGGCTTAGATATGATTTAATTGACTTACCTCCCCTACGTCCGGATGGTGTTCGTGAGATATCTTCTCAAAATACTGAGTGATTACTAGTGGAAAAAATGCAAAGAGGCATAACAAGGATGTCATGTAGCTCAAGAGGAAAGACTAGGGCAGGAAGAAGAGCATCTAGAATAACTCGATAGAGGTAGAAGATATAGAGCTCAAGTACTCCCCATGTTTTAGAATTTGTGAGCATATAATGAACCAAAGAAAGACATAGGATAAGTTGAGCCTATTGACACGAGAGCTATTATTCCTCTTGAGTTGCCCTAAGGGGTGAAATTAGATATTATAAGTGTTATGACTGCTAATCTCAAGGGTGTGTTTGCGGGATTGCTGACTGATGACGCAAACATACATATCATAAATTTTGTTGGAATTCATACTTTATATAATATAATTGGGGTGAGTTAGGAAGCTTTGAGACTCAAGTTGTTCCCATTCTCTCTAACTGGTGAAGCGACATTATGGTTAGGAGAACTACCTCGTGGATCCATTACTACTTGGAACGAGTTGCAAAAATAGTTCTTAGAATGATTCTTCCTGTATTCCAGAATGCTGCAGTTAAAGGACGAGATTTATAATTTCTGGTAATTGTATTTTAAACCACTATGTGAGGCATGGTTTAGATTTAAGAAGTTGATGCTGTGTCCAATCACAGAATTTCAAGGAGAAGTTTGCTTAATATATTCTATTGATCCCTAAATATCAGTGCCAAAGCTGTTGTGGATACTATTGGTGGTGGAGCTTTGATGAGCTTGCATTGAGAGGTAGCATCAGAAATCTTAGATCGGGTCTCTCTTACCAACCAAGAGTGGCATACTTGAAAGGAAGAAAAAGGTGTTGTTACTTATGCTATTGGGGCTGCTGGGAGCAAAGAATTATAGATGTTACAATGGCTCAAAAAGTTATGTACCTAAGGACAGATATTAGGTTACTAACGAAACAATTCATATTATGAATTCTGAGAAAGTGAATGCAGTGGGCCCATAAGGTAAAGCTCCTAGGTCATATGTTTCTGATATGGATTAAGTGGTGAAGTATCTAGATAGATAGTTGATGGGTTTTTGAGCCAAGGGCCAAGTGTCTAACCAAGACACTTGGAACTCAAGGTAAGAAAATTAAATTCAGAATACCTATAGGGACAGGTATAGGGATCAGAGTAGAGAGATGGTGACTAGAGGCTTAAGGATGATTATAAGGAAATGAGTGGTACGTATATTCCACTGAGGAATCTTAATACTAATTCAAGGATGGAGGCATTAATTACAAAGCTGGTTATGGGTTCACAGAATCAAAAGAGTTTCCTTAAGGAGATTACTACATACATTTTAGGTTTGAGCTAGAAAGTGGAATCGCATACCACTTTAATCAAGCAACTTGAGCAATAATTTGGTCAGATATTGTCTGTTGCGCCCATGAACATACACAAGTAGACGTAGTCCCACCAAGTAGTAAAGTGGCCTTTTACAAATCAAGTATGGATCCCTCAGAGACTTGTGTTGACAACTATCCAATTCTAGTTCACTATTGATATTAAATTAGTGTGAACATAACCATGAAATTGTATGAGTTACAACTAAAGGTAAAGTAAATAATATGGAAAAGTAAAGTTCTTGGACAATCAATGGAGAGAAACCTAGGGTTAAAGCTCTACGAACAATCATACTATGTTATTAAACTTTATTGGTTATGCTACTTATTTTGGTTGTTGATTCACGGGGTTGATATTATGACTATGGTCTTTCGAGCCTCGAACTTAGACCCACAACTACATCGTTGAGCGAGGATATGAGAGATAAGTTAAACATATTTACATTTCATCCCGTAAGTAAACTAAATAGGTCACTTAGGTATATTCCTATCCTAAGTGCAAATTATAACTTCATTCTATAGTAGATTACAATTCTACTCTATTTACCCCATGTTCTATCCTCTTGTTCCTCCTTCCGGGCTCACAAGATAACAATGGACGTATTATAAGGGTATATAATCCTTAAAATAGTAATAAAAAGGATAAATAAACAACCAAATGTTATAAATAATCAAAACCAAATCAATTCAAAGCAAAAGTAGTTATGTTTTGGGCCTTAACACCGGAAAGGGGGCTTTTAGCCGCTCATGGACATAACCGTAATCACAATAGATGAATACATGATAAAATCTATAAACAAAATAAATTAAAGTAATAAAACCCCTATTTTTAGTGTTATCCATATTCCCTCGAAGTTTCAAGGTCGTCCAAGGTGTTTTCCATCATGTTCAAGTGCCCAATTTATAGGAGGACAAATTTGCCGATTTTGTACTATGGTCCGCGTCGCCCCTCTTATTCCATTGCATAGGGTATTATTATACCCAATATATCATGTACACACTATTTTATGTCCCTTATTTAGATCCCAATTCCATGGTTTGGACCTTATAGCATTTGCTAAGGTCCACGACACACCATAGACTCTAAAACATTCGTTTTACGTCAAATCTTGTCCCGTGCTTTTGTCCATACATTCCAAGACTTGTGATGTCGTTTACAATTCATTTTTAGATTTTTTATCTTACATATATCATAATAATCAACTTACAAAGCATCCTATAGCATCAAACACAATGAATTAGAGCTCAAAATAACAGACAATCCAAGACAGTGAACTAGAAACTTAAGCTAAGAATACTAGTTTTGTCCTTTTGATCTTTAACTTAGTTTTGACTCTTGGCTTGTTTTATTTGGTTCTTAAACACTATAAAAAATTTGTTATACACATAATTACACAATTATAGCATTATGAATTCATTACCCATACTATATTTCATCGAGGTCATCTAGAGCAACACATAGAGCAAGTTAGTAACACTAGTTTTCTCGTTTAAACTCTAAGTGATCAGTTTGAATCCTAAATTGTTTGAAAAACTCCTTAAACATTTTAATCAAGTACTTTAACAGTTATATGATCAATTATGCTATTAAAAAAACATTAAGCACACAAAAGGTCCTTAAAAAATGGCTAAATAAGCTCGAATAACAATATTGAGATGTATAAATCTACCTCAAATCATTGTCATGACCCAACTTTGGGCCTGGATAAGTTGGGCATCTCAAGCCAACCAAGGGTCAGAGACAACCACATTGTCCTTACCTCAGGAGCACAATAAATATAAATAAATAACTGAAGCCAACCAAGTCAATATGAAGATATATAAATCTAAGGAAAGTTCGAATATAAAAACAAGACCACAATAACTTTCCCAATCCTAACTACAACATCCTCTAATTCATGAAGACCAACTAAGTCGGGACATGCCCCCGACTATGACAAAAGAAATTCATAAATACTAATATGATCAAAGAAACCTTATGAAATGACAGGGCCTTTTGAAATATGGAGGCTTACCACTTCAGAATTGATCAATAAGAGTACCAAACCGCCTAACGCTGCACAGAAGTAACATAAAAGTCCTTAAAACCTAGATCATGAAATTATGTAGTGTCCAAGGATATTCAACAGGGTGAGCACTGGCATGTAACCCAAGGTAAAGGGATAAAATAATACATTCACCAAAAATTCAATCATAAAACTTATGCACAACATTCATACACATACACACATAAATATATAATGCTAGGATAGGGGTAAGGGTCATAAAACATGATAGTTTATAACATTAGTCCTAAACTATGTAGCTTGTACTGATATTCCATGAACCCATGGGATATATGGGTCTGGCTCACGCTATCGGAAAGGCCCCAGTCTGTGTTAGCAGCATGTACTGAGGAATGGCTAAATATACCAAGGCGATAACCATCAAATAATATAATGTATTCATCAGATACAATGGTCATATAGACCTCCCCTCCAATATTGGCAAACATAGTTACAAGTGTTGGTCCCCCCAAGACTACACCTTTTCGGTAAGCTACATAATTTTCTTTAAGCCCAAATTAAAATAATTATCACATAAACCAACCATTAACCAAGGAGTCTTTCATTAAGGCATTTTACAACTTGGTATCGTCATACCGATAAGCTTGCAAGCTATTCCAATTATGCCAAACCAAAACCATTTAACCATTAGACTCAAATTCTAATTTTAAATCCAAAACCAAATCCACTGATGGCATTCCAAAACATTGCCACCAAGGGCATTCCAATTTCTTTTATCCATATATCCTTTAATGCAATGCAAGGTTTCAAAAGACAAGTTGAATTATGTAAAAATCTATATTAAAAATCAAAATTACAATGTGGGTTGAGGTTGATGTTGTTATCATACCAAAAGTTCAATAATTTTGTGAAACCCATGTCACACATTCCAACCATTGCAATAATGCATCAATTCAGTTCCAAAAACCATTAAATAAAGTATGGGCAACCCATTAAAATAAGGGAAAAGATATTCAAGTATTATCAATAAAAAATCCTCAACCTAATTTCAAACCCATCATTCAAAAAAGCATGAATATTGAATACATTTATGCCACAATGTAAAATACAAGTTAAGAAATAAGTAACATGCCTGAAAATTACAAGAATTTGAGGTGGAATTGAAGTTTAAAGCTAGATAAATAAAATCCTTGAGAAACCCTTTGTATTTCTTGCGTTGGGAGTTGGAGTAGATAGACCAATGTTTAATTTGATGAATTGATAGTTTTCTCGGGTTAGGGAAATATTTAAGATATTTTTAAAGAAAGGACCAAAAAGTCCCAACCCCAAGCTGAAAAGTAACAAACTACATAAATTTACACAGCAGTGTGGTATGCCACTATCATAGAGGGTATCTAGTATGCCACTCTCTTATCATGAATTTTAAGCAGCGTAGCATACAACTATTACAAACCCTCACTACCTCGAAATCCTGAAATAGCCCCAAACTTCTTCTGAAAATTCTAAAACTTCTCAAAACATTCCTTTAACATCCCTTTTTACAATTCAAGTAAAAAATAAACATTATAAATATGGGAGTGTCTAAAATAAAATGATTGAAATATTATAAGGTCTTACAAATATCAGCTACTTTGAAACAGCAATAACCGGGTACCTTTTCGAGTAATACTGTGTAGAATTTGAAGAATGATAGTTACTTTTTATCTCTCACCACTTAAAGTGGTAAGCATACCATCGACCCCCCTATGCATGTAGTTGATAAGGTTAGGAAGGATATTGCTGATGTTGATGATGCACCCAAAGTGGAACCTAAAAGGTTGGTGACTAATTACGAGTCATCATAAAACTCGAAGAGTATGAATAAAAGAATTAATAAGGATAAAAGAAAGGGGAAGGAAGTTGAGACTGTGTTGAAGACTATTCTACGACATCTCCCACCTTTTTCTCAGAGATTGAACAAGAAGCAAGAGGAAGAGAATTATCAAAAGTTCATGTTGATGTTGAAGGAACTTTTTGTTAATATTCCTTTAGTGGAACCATTAGACTAGATGTCAGGCTATGCAAAGTTTATGAAAGATTTGGTTACTAAGAAGCGGATGGTGACTTATGAGCCCACTAATAATGTACATCATTGTAGTGTCATTACTTTCCGATCTCTTGGGAGCTAGTATCAATTAATGTTGTTGGTAGTTTTTGTACAATTGGGGTTAGGGGCACCCAAATCGACATCTATAGGGTTATTGATAGTTGAATGCACTGTGAAAAAAATAATTGGTATATTATGTGATGTGTTGGTGAAGGTGGCGTCCTTTATTTCTAGTTGATTTTGTGATCCTTGACTTTGAGTTGGACTTTAAAGTCCCTATTATATTGGGTAGGCCCTTTCTAGCTACATGTAGGGCATTGATTGACATGGAGTTGAGGCAGATAAATTTCAAACTCAATAATGAATAGATGATTTTTAATCTGTGTTAGTCAATATGGCAATCGAAATATATAAGGGTGGTATCTGTGATAGACTTCATTAATAATAATGTATTAACAGAACCGATTAAAGAGAGACTTGGGGTGAGGCCCTGGCGGTGGTTACCATGAACTTTGACAGTAATGGTATTGGTGATTATGATGAGATGGTGTGCACACTGTATGGTAGTGGTTCCAAGGCTTGAACCCATGACCTCCTGACCAAATGACAATAACTTTACCATTTACCAGTTATTCTAAGGCTCCCCATTCATACTCTTGGTTTTCTAGTGCCAAGAATGATATAATCTTATGCTCCAAAGAAGTTAGACCTTGACTTGAATAATAAAACTACTCCACTAGCTCGTTTATCTATTGTGTTCCCAGCATCGAGCACTAGTGTTATTTGAATCACTCTATGCAGGAGGTGGTGAATAAAGAGACCATAAATTGGTTAGATGCAGCAATGGTTTACCATATTGCAGAGCAATTGGGTCAGCCCAATTCAATATGTACCTCAAAAGGGTGGGATCACTTTGGTCCCAAACAAGAAGAATAAGCTGTTGCCCATTAGACTAATTACTAGATAGAGAATATGCATGGATTGCTAAAAGTTGAATACTTGGAAAAAAAATGACCATTTTCCTATGTCGTTCATGGATTAGATGCTAGACAGAGTTATCGACAGAGGTTTGTACTAGTTTCTTTTTGGTTATTAAGGGAACAATGAGAATTTTACCTTTCCTAAAGACCAAGAGAAGACAACTTTCTCTTGCCCATATGGTACTTTTGCATTCAAGAGGATGTCATTCAGACTGTGCAATGCTCCTACCACCTTTTAACATTGTATGATGTTGATATTTTTTTGATATGGTGGAGGACACTATAGAGATCTTTATGGATGAATTTTCAGTTGTTAGACTCTTTTGATAATTGTCTGGCTTATTTGGTCAACGCACTTCAGAGATGTGAAGAGTACAATATGGTTTTAAATTGGGAAAAGTGTCACTTTATGTGAATGGAGGGATTTTTCTCAAACACAAAATTTTAAAAAGGGGTATTAAGGTTGACTGGGCAAAGATATAGGTGAAAGAAAAATTACCTCCTCCAATTTCAGTCAAAGGCATCAAAAGTTTCTTATGTCATGCTGGGTTTTATAAGAGATTCATCAAGGACTTCAATAAAATTGCTAAGCCATTATGCAAGCTTATATAGAATGAGGTGAATTTTATATCTAATAAGGCCTGTCTCAAAGCCTTTGAGTGCTTTGAGTATCAGTTGATCTCAGCTCTTATTATTGTGTCACTTGATTGGTCCTCACCTTTGGAGGTGATGTACAATGCTAGTGGTGTGGCCTTGGGAGCTGTCCTATGCCAATGACATGATAAGATTCTTCACCCCATCTACTATGCTAGAAAAGCATTAAACCCTACATAAAATAATTATACAGTTATTAAGTAGGAGTTACTCGCAGTGGCTTTTGATTTTGAGAAATTTTGGTCCTATTTTATAAGGACCAAAGTCATAGTTCACACGGATCATGCAACATTGAGGTTTCTGATGCCAAAGAAATATGCGAAGCTGAGGTTGATTCAGTGTTTACTCTTATTGCAGGAATTTTACTTTGAGATTAAAGATTGAAAATGTACTAAAACCAGATTATAAATCACTTATTTTGCATCGAGGAGGAGGCAATGCTGAAGCTGGGGGATAAGCTCGCTATTGATGATACTTTTCCAAATGAGCAGGTCTTGGCAATATCTTAAGACTTAATCCCATGGTTTAGGAATTTTGCTAATTTCTTGGTAAATGATCTTATCTCGGTAGATTTACCATTCCAGCAGCATAAGCAATTCATTCTTGAGGCGAGGATTTTTTTTTGGGGATGAGTCTTATCTTTTTTTGGGTTTATATGAATGGAGTTATTAGGAGATATATTCCTGAGGTGGATATGATGATCATTCTTGAGGCTTGTCATTCATCACCAATTGGGGTTTATAATGGTGGTACCTTCACAACCCCAAAAATTCTACAGTTTGGATACTATTGGTGACTATCTACAAGGATCTCATGATTTTTCTCGAGCCTGTGATCAATGTCAGTGGCACAGTTATATTTTGTAGAAGCATGAACTCTCCATGTGTAGGAAATTGGTTTCAAGGGTCCATTTGTGAGTTCCTATAGGATGTAGTATATTGTGGTGGCGGTTGACTATGTTTCTAAATGGGTGGAGGTGGTTGACTTTTCCAACAATGAGGGAAAAAGGTCACCGTATTTTTGAAAAATAACATTTTTTTCAATTTGGCACTCCAAGTTCTATTATTAGTGATGGTGGATCCCACTTTTGTAATTGTATTTTAAAGTCCTTGCTTAAAAAATATAGTGTGAATTATAAGGTGGCAACACCTTACCATCTACAAACGAGTGGGCAGGCTGAGGTCTCCAATCATGAGATTAAGTCCATATTGGAGAAGACTGTGAATGCCAACAAGACTGATTGGTCAAGAAAGTTAGACAATGCTCTGTGGACCTACCATATAACTTTTAAACCCCCCATAGGTGCCTTTCTATATCAGCTTGTGTACGGCAAGGCATGTCATTTGTCGGTCAAACTTGAGCACAAGCACTATGGGAGTTGAAAAAGCTAAATTTTGAGTGGCGGGTTGCATCTAATTTAAGTATGAGCAAGGTGAATTAGTTGGATGAATTTTGGATTTGAGATTATGAGAGTTCATCTCTGTAAAAAGAAAAGATGAAGTTGTATCATGATAAAAAGATTGAGAAAAGGGTGTTATAGCCCGATGATATGGTCTTGTTTTATAATTCAAGACTTCACTTGTTTATTAGCAAGTTGAAGTCTAAGAGGTATGGACCATTCACCATGGTTAGGGTGTTCCCCCATGGTGCTATTGAGCTGAAACGTGATGGTGAAATCCCATTCAAAGAGAATAGGCAACATCTTAAGCTCTATATGGGAAATATTGATGAGGTTAAAGTGTGTATTGATGTAAGACTTGGTGAATTTTAAGTATCTAAGGCATTCGAGTCTTGCTGCAAAGTTAAATCAGGCACTTCATGGGAGGCAACCCATGGGCTTATTAGTGAAGTCTGAGTAACCAACATGGCCACATTGTGTTGTGACGTTAAATTATGTGTTGAGTGAGAGGCAACCCACTATTTTATTATTCACTTTGTTTCCATTTTTTGCAAGTATGAAGCATGAGAATATAACTAGAACATAGTAAGAAATTGCAAAATTCAAAAAAGTTCAAGTAGGGGGACTTAATGACCCACTTACTAGGGTCATAAGTACCACCTAAGCCAAGTAAGTGTCAGAGGGAAAATCTAAGAATTTTGGATCTCTGAACTTTTACTTATGAATCCACTTACATGGTCCGTAAGTACCACTTACGACCTCATAAGTGTCAAAGTTTAGAGGGTTTTGAAATTTTGCTGCCCCTTATGGCGAACCACTTATGGGTTGTAAGTGGCCCCATAAATAGTTGAAAAATTTTACGTCAAAAGTTTCAAAATCTGGATCGGACCCACGTGGATCTAACCCGATTCGGCATACCAACAAGTTTAAAACCCCCAAAATCCGATTCTTTTCTCCACTATTCTCAAATTTTGTAACTCTCTATTTATTCAAACCTTTCACCTCCCTGTTAACTTGATAAAAGTCTAAAATCACTCATATTCCATCACTTGCATGCACAAAAGGTCTGAGTTAGGGTTTCATCAAGCTTATTCGACTTTCTACTTCCATCACTTGCATCTAAGGTAAATTTCTTCGCTCCTACTGGTCATAAATTGTATTATTAGCAAAGAAAATTAAGTTGGTACCTTGAATAATTTTGATAATTACAGAAAACTCACAAATCTTGATAGTAGGAGCCTAGAATGAAGAAAATATAAAAATAATACATTACCTTGAATGGGAAATTGTGATTGTCCCCTACACAAAAATAGAAGTTGAAAAAATAGATGAAAAAACCAAAATTTTTGTGCATTACTTGTGAATTTGATCTTGATAAATGTTTTTGTGCATGAAATTGGACTTAAAAATACAAAATACACTATGTGGGGATGAGAAGTTTGAGAAAATTTGAAAGTACCCTCAAGAGGGTACCTATAATGGTACTTAAGCCTTGTAAGTAGCACTTACGGGCGTAAGTGACCTAGTAGGTATCATACCAGAAGCCCTGAGGTTTTAGGGCTTTGTCTGATACTTACGAGGGAACCTACAATCCCCATAAGTGGAACTTACGGCCCGTAAGTAGGGTTGTAAGTTCCCTACCTTAGGTGTTCTGATTTTTTTCCAACTTTCTTGTTCTTTTCTTTTATTTTTAGCACTAACAACTACTTTTTCAGGTACCATGGCACCTAAGGTAGTATCAAATAAGGGAGTCCAGTCCAGACTCTAAGATGAGTCCCCATAGCATAGTGGCTCTATAGAGGAGTACCCCATTAGGCCATACAATACATTAGTGGCCCCATGTCAAACCAGGGTCCGTTCTCAAAGATAGTCTAAGGTTACAATAGTCATTGCAGCCACATTAGGTATTTAGGGCACCCAGCCTACCCCAGCACAGACTCAACCAAGAACTCACCCACACCAGAATAGGTCGAGGCCCAGACTGCTACACTTAGACCTGTTCATAGGTCGAGGATGAAGAAGGCCTAGAACACACCACCACAGTCTCCATAGTTTGAAAAGGGAGACGAGGCTTTTGATGATGATTTAGAGGATGAGGTCAAGTATTAATCAGGATCCAAAGATGAGGTTGAGTCTGGATCCATTTCTAGTTTGGTAGAGGAGAAAGAGTCACACCACTCCCAGTCTGAGAAAGTTTTGGAGTGTACGTCCAGTTTGAGTAGTAAGTCAGTATCAGCGACACCCCAATCTGAGGAGGATTCAACTCAGGTGTCGTAATAGATTTTATAATCCTCCTCACATAACACACAACCACCTACATAGGATCTTTAACCTCTTATTTCATCACTGACTAATCCAGTATCTAACTCTACACAAGTCTCAATTGTGCCTATAGCTGAGATAAACCTAATATGGTGTGTAAATTAAATATAATATATATTTGATAGGGACAGCTACATTATAAAGTATAGTTGTCCTAAGAGAGTTATTGCTACTGAGAGGAGGATAGACTTGACAGGGCTAGCAGAGGCACCAGACCTGTGAGTATCTTTTAAATGATATAGGTTAGGGTGGATGACTCGACCTCGGGGTATTACATCCCAGCTCTAGTCTAGGTTTTTTATGCTTTTTATGCCACCACGCTCTACTTGAGTACTCTATGGGAGGGTAGTGCATTAAGAAGCCCTTGTTGGAGCATACCTTAGTCCAACAGGTTAGAGGTAGAGATATCTATGACTGTCATCTACCAAGTACTATTTAAGATAGTATATGAGGGACCTACATCTAAAACTAAGTTTGATTTTAGGATTATACTAGCGCAACGCAGATGCGTCATAAGAGATACTGTCTTTCGATAGCGGAGACTTGATTTAGTGAGATGGATAGCCCGCCAGATTTCTAATTTATATGATAATGCCCCTTGATAGAGGTTAGGGGGGATATTAAGAAGGCAACACTATTTTTGCAGCAATGTTTTGGTGGGTTGTGTACGCTTTAGGTTGACTCCAACTGGATCGGACAATGTTCTTACATGGGATAGTTATGAGTTTTCTTGTGGGGTATGAGATAGACTTTGCGGCACTGCTTAGGTTGGTGATACGTGCTTGTACTTTTAATGAGACCACTACTCTCTCTTTCCCTTACCTTATTCAGTAGTTATGTGAGGTGGACAGAGTGTCGGATATACTCAATATTGATATGAGTATTGAGGTGATAAGAACGGTAGATAGTAGCTTGATTAAGGATCTGGCTAACCTGGTCCTTGCCTAGAGAGCTCAGCTACCTCTTACTTTGATTTTAGTGTACTTTGAGGGACTGTCAGTTTTAATTGAGAGTTTTAATAGGCTGGAAGTTGCTGATAATATTGAGATGAGCGAGTAGTGGGCTCAGCCTGAGACTGCTACTGAGGGGGAAGGGGCCCCAACTACTACTTCCTCAGCCTTGGCTTCTGATGTGCCATGATTTTATGGCAATTTTGCTACTTAAAACCAAAAAATATGCAAGTACTTAGGTTTGTTTTGTTAGATATGATGTTTTTTGTGTCTATGATATTGAAAACTAGGTTTTGGAGCTTAAATAGAGAAAAAGAGTTGAAGTTGTATAGTACACCCTAACTACGAGCCTACCAACATGCTGTGGGTAGAAATAATGGACGTCATGGGTAGCCTCGTGGGTCTCAGTGATGTTAACTTCAAAGACCTTAAAATTTAAAGTTTTGTATGATTTTATTGTAGGACTACTTATGGGGCATAAGTACTACTTACACTATTGTAAGTACCATCGTGGGTGTCAGAGGTTGAAGATCAAAGACTCTGAAGTTTAAAGATTTTACTTGATAGTTATGATAAGGCTACCTACAGGTCTTAAGTACCACCTATGCCCCGTAGGTGCCTTCGTAGGTGGAGACTTTGCAGCATTCTAAAGATTGAAAAGTTTAGGGCACTTACGGCACCCACCTACGGGGTGTGGGTACTACCTATGATCCTTAAGTGACCACCAACCCAGTTTTCCCTCTTTGTTTTGGTTAAGATTTTTAGGGTTTCTATGTTTTCTATAATTACCCTTTTGACATGTTTTATTAGTTTATACACTTTATACATTCACAAACATATTGTGGTTTCAAGATTCGACTTTTGATCTTGAGATCCTTCCTTTTTGGTTTTACAGTTGATCATTATTTTGAGATTATCGATTTTGTTCTTAAATTAATTTAAGATTCATCTTATGCTTTCTTTATTGAATTCTATGGATAGTTTTTCAAGCATGAGCGGCTAAACCACCTAACTAGGGTTGTGGGAATACTGGAAGAATAACAAAGTATAGGAAGTGTAACATTGTTCTTGATCAATATTCTACCATATATTGTGATCTTATTCGGTTTAATTGTTTTCTTAGTAGTGGACAATGTTGAGAACTCACTTGTATTCACTATTTACTTTAAAAAAGAGGTAAAGATTAGGAATAAAAGATCATGATAATAATTTGATTCTTCCAACCCCCATCTAATTAATTTGACACTCAAAAGGTAATAGTTAAGCTAGGATCTAGGATAAGGGTTAGCAATGCGACACTATAAGACTCAAAAGGTAAAAAGTGACATTCACTAAAGGTGTTCACAATATGGTTTTGATACATAAATTATCAAATTCTACATGCAAGGTATTAGGATCGTTCAATAGAGCACAATTAATCTACGGAGTTAAAAGGCCAGAGGGAACACAATCCTAGTATTTATCTCGTATTGATTTCAACCAAAGCAAGCAAGACTTGTTACTTTTGATACCGTTGTCACTAAAATCCCCCATTTACTTTTTTGTATTTTTGACTACTTCAATAGATTCGTGAGAGATATTCAATCTATTCCCTGTGGGTTTGAGTTTAACCTCTATTGGGTTACTACATTTGACATCATCGTAGTATAATTCTTTGAGGTATAGTTTTAGGGGATATCAAATTTTGGCACCATTGTTGAAGAATGCAATTATGGATTAATTGAAAGAGTTTGTTGAGGTAGTTGAGCTTTACTTTTTTGTTCTTTTTAGGGCATACGCTGGTGTATTCCCAGTTCTAGTATTTAAGGCAATACCTTGGCCCCACTTTATCCAAAGCTTGAAAGAACCCTACGATAGAATTGTAGGATGTCGGAACACGTTCATAAAGCTCATCAAAAGGGGCCTTGAGATGATCCACTTGACTTACCTCTCCCACCTCCACATGGTGTCTAAGAGACAATTGTACAAACTACTTAACGGTTACTTATGAAAGTAGATATGAGGAGGGATAATAAGTCTTCCCATCGTGCAGTTCTAAAAGAGAGACAAAGATAAAAATCTTATCATCGGGTAGAACTCGATAAAGCTAGAAGAGATAGAGCTCATGTACTTCTAACTTATCAGTATCTGCCAGCATATAATAATCCAGATAGATACATAAGGTATGTTGAGCCTATTGATACATAAGATATCATTCCTCCTGAGTTGTCCCAGGGGACAAAGTTTGATATCACAAGTACTATGATTTAGCTGGTAAATCTGAAAGGTGTGTTTGCAGGTTTGCTAAATGATGACGCAAATATGCACATCATAAATTTTGTTAGAATTTATACTTTATATAATATACCTAGGTGATCGAGAAACTTTAAGACTTAGGTTGTTCCCCTTCTCTGTAACTGGTGAAGCGACATTATGGTTAGGGGAACTATCTAGTGGGCCATTACTACTTGGAACGAGTTGTGGAAGCAATTCTTAGTGTAGTTCTTCCTTTTGCCCAAAATGCTGTATTTGAAGGATGAGATCTATACTTTTAGGTAATTATATTATGAACCAATGTAAGAGGTATAGTTTTGGTTTAAGAGTTGGCGATGGTGCCTAATCACAGGATTTCAAAGAGAAATTTTCTGGAAATTTTCTATTAAATCATGAATACAAGTTCCAAAGTTGTTTCAGACACTATTACAGGTGGAGTATTTATGAACCTGCGATGGCAAGCAACATCAATAATCTTAGATCAAATCTCTCTTACCAACTGAGGGTGGAATACTTAAGAGGCAGAATGAGGTGTAGACACTTGTGTTATTGGTGCTTTAAATGAGTAGAGAATTATAGATAATAATGTGGCGCAGGATGTTGTGCAACTGAGGATGGATATTAGGCTTTTGACTTAGCAATTTGAAATTATGAATTTTTAGAAGGTAAATGTTATTGGCACACAAGGTAAATCACCTAAGTTGTAGGATTATGATATTGAAAAAGAGGTGAAGTATCTGGATAAATAGTTGGTGGGATTTTGAGCTAATGGACAAGGTTCTGGCTAAGACACTTTGAACTTGAGGCAATGGAACCAAGGACGGAACTACTATAGGGACAGATATAGGGATCAGAGTAGAGAAAAAGATGGTGACTAATGATGTAAGGATGATTATTAGTAGAAGAGTGGTGTGTATATTCCACCCAAGAATCATGATAGTAAGTCAAGGATGAAGGCATTTCTTGCTAAACTAGTATAGGGTTCAGAAAGTCAAGAAATTTATCTTAAGGAGATTAAGGTAGATATTTCAGGTTTGTGCTAAAAAGTGGAATTGTATACTACTGCGTAAATATTGTCGACCTTGAATCAATATCAATTGAGCACTCTTTCGAGTAATACTATGCAGAATTCAAAGAATGATAGTCACTGTTTAGCCATCACCACTCGGTGCGGTAAGGACACTTTTGATCCCTCTATGCCCGTAGTTGATAAAGTTTGGGATGATGTTGCAAATATTGATGATGAACTCAAAGAGGAACTTGAAAAGTTGGTGACTAGTGGTAAGTCTTCACAAAAATTAATGGGTGTTGATAGAAGTCTTTAGAAGGACAAAGGAAAGGAGAAGGAATTTTAGCCTATATTGAAGACCATTCCACGACCTCCCCCTCTTTTTTCTCAAAGATTAAGAATAAAGTGGAAGGGAACTATCAGAGGTTCATGTCAATGCTGAAAGAAATATCTGTTTATATTCCTCTTGTGGAAGCATTGGAACAGATTCCAAGCTACACGAAGTTCATGAAGGATTTGGTTACTAAGAAGCAGATAGTGACTTTTGAGCCACTGATAATATGCACCATTGTAGTGCTATTACTTCTTGGTCTTTAGTAGAGAAGAAGGAGGACCCCGGGGCCTTTACTATTCCATTTACTTTTGGATCCTTCAACTTCTCTCGAGCTTTATATGATTTTAGAGCTACTATCAATCTAACATTGTTGGTGGTATACAAATAAATGGGGTTGGGGAGCCCAAACCAATATCTATGAGGTTATTAATAGCCGATCTCACTATGAAGAAATTGGTTCGCGTATTATGTGAAATGCCGGTGAAGGTGGTGTCCTTTATATTTCAAATAAATTTTGTGATCCTCGACTGTAAGGTGGACTTCAAAGTCCCTATTATCTTAGGAAGGTCCTTCCTAGCTACAGGTAGAGCATTATTTGACATAGAGATGGGGTAGTAAAGGATATGCAGGTGGTGTCTGTGATCAACACTATTGATGATGATGCATTGACTGTCCCTGTCAAGGAGAGACTTAGGTTTGAGGCACTAAGAATGGTTATGATGAACTTTGACAGTGATGGTATCGATGATTATGATGAGATAGTGAGTGCACTATATGATAAAGGTTATTATTCTTATGCTCCAAAGAAGTTGGATCTTGACTTGAAAAATAGAGCTACTCCACTAGCTCGACCATCTATTGAGGAGCCACCAGTCTTAGAATCGAAGGCCCTTCCATCTCACTTGTGATATACATTTTTAGGGGCTGACAATACCTTACTGGTCATTCTTGTTGCTGATATTAGATTCATATATTAAGGCATTAATTTTGGTCTTGCAGAGATTTAATAGGGCTATCAGATGGACTATTGTAGACATTATGGGTATCCTACTCGGGATTTATACTCAGAAAATTCAACTTGAACCCGAATGTATTCCCAACATCAAAAAGTAGTTAAGAGGGCTATTGGTTGAATCCTCCTATGTAGGAGGTAGTTAAGAAAAAGATCATAAAGTAGTTAGATGTGAGAGTGGTTTACCTCATTACAGACGTCAAGTGGGTTATACCAGTTCAATGTGTACCTAAGAAGGTGGGATCACTATGGTCCCAAACTAGAAGAATGAGTTAGTGTCGATGAGATCAATTACTGGATGAAGAGTGAGCATGGACAACTAGAAGTTGAATACTTGGACACTAAAGAATCATTTTCCTATACTGTTCATGGATCACATGCTCGACAAACTTACAGGTAGGAGTTGGTACTATTTTCTTGATGGATATTCGAGGTCCAATCAGATTCCATTGCCCAAAGACTAAGAGAAGACTAATTTTACTTACCCTTATAGTATTTTTACATTCAAGAGGATGTCATTCGGTCTTTGAAATACTCCTACCACCTTTCAGTATTGTATGATATCGATATTTTCTAATATGATGGAGGAAACTATAGAGGTCTTCATGGATAAGTTTTTGGTTGTTGGGGATTTGTTTGATGGTTGTCTTGACCATTTAACCAATGCACTTTAAAGATATGAAGAGTGCAACCTGGTTTTAAATTGGGAAAAATGTCACTTTACGGGGAAAGAAGGCAAAATTTCAAAGAAATGTATTGAGGTTGACTGACAGAAGATTGAGATAAATGAAAAATTGGCCCCACCAATTTCAGTAAAAGGTATTTGAAGTTTCTTGGGTCATTCTGGATTTTATAAGAGGTTCATTAAGGACTTATCTTAAATTTCTAATCCATCATGCAAGATCTTAGAGAAGAAGGTGAAATTCATGTTTGATGATGCATGTCTCAAAGTGTTTAAGTAACTTAAGGAGTGGTTGATCTCACATTTATTATTGTGTCTCCTGATTGGTCCTTACCTTTTGTGGTGATATGTGATGATAGTGGCATAGCCTTGGGAGCCATCCTAGGCCAACGACATGAAAAGATCCTTCACCCTATCTACTATGCCAGCAAAACACTGAACCCCACGCAGAAAAATTACATAGTCACTAAGCAAGAGTTACTCGTGGTGGTTTTTGCTTATGAGAAATTCCGATCCTATTTGATTAGGACAAAAGTTACAGTTCACACTGGTCATGCAGCTTTAAGGTATCTTATGTAGAAGAAAGATACAAACTTGAGGTTGATACATTGGGTCCTCTGTTGTAAGAATTTGACTTTGAGGTGAAAGACCAAAAATGCACTAAGAACCAGGTTGCAGATCACTTCTCTCGCCTGGAGGAAGAGAAAATACAGAAGTTAGGGGATGAGCTTGATATAGATGATATATTTCTAAATGAGCGGGTCTTGGCAGCATCTCAAGACTTAATCCCCTGGTTCACTGATTTTCCAACTTCTTGGCAAGTGATCTTGGTCTAAAAGATTTATCATTCTAGCAGCATAAATGGTTCATGTATGATGTAAGGAAGTTTTTCTGGGATGAGTTTTATCTCTTTTGGATTTGTACGGATGGAGTTATTTGGAGGTATATTCCTAAGGAGGATATGATGAGCATTCTTGAGGCTTGTCATTCTTCAGAAGTTAAGGGTCATCATGGTGGAACCCGCACAACCTATAAAATTTTGCAGTATGGGTATTATTGGCCGACTATGTACAAGGATGCTTATGATTTTGATCAAGCTTGTGATCAGTGTTAGCAGCAAGGCAACATTTTTGTAGAAACTTGAACTCTCCATGACACATATCTTAGAGTTAGAGTTATTTGATGTGTGGAAAATAAATTTCATAGGCCCATTTGTAAGCTCTTATTATTTGAAGTACATTTTTGTGGTGGTTGACTATGTGGTGGTTACGTTTCCTAACAATGAAGGCAGAAGTGTCACTGCATTCGTGAAGAAGAATATGTTTTCTCAATTTGGTACTCTACATGCCATTATTAGTAATAGTGGGTTTCACTTCTGTAATCATATGTGTAAGGACTTACTCGAAAAAATAGTGTGAAGCATAAGGTAGAAATACCTTACCATCCGCAAATGAGTGGGCAGGTTGAGGTCTCCAATCGTGAGATCAAGTTCATATTTGAATGGACTATGAATTCCAATAGGACTGATTGTTCAAGAAAATTAGATAATGATGTGTGGGCCTATTGAACAACTTTTAAGACCCCTATAGGTGCCTCTCTAAATTATCTTGTGTACAAAAAGGTATGCCACTTCCCGATCGAACTAGAGCACAAGGTACTGTAAGCATTGAAAAATACCAATTTGGAGTGGTATGATGCAACTAACTTATGGATGAGTAAGGTGAATGATTTGGATGAATTCTGGCTCCGATCTTATGAGAGTTCAGCTCTATACAAAGAAAAGATAAAATTGTATCATGACAAAAAGATCGAGAAAAAGGTGTTTGATCCTAGTGATATGGTGTTGTTATATAATTCAAGACTTTGTTTGTCTCCTAAAAATTAAAGTCTAGGTGGTATGGACCATTCATCGTGTTTAGGGTGTTCCCGCATGGTTCTATTGAGCTTAAACAAGATGGTGAAGCCCCATTCAAGGTTAATGGGCAGCGTGTCAAGCGCAATTTGGGTAATACTGATGAGGTGAAAGTGTTTATTGATGTAAGCCTTGGTGAAGTCTGAGTATCCAAGGCATTCGAGTCGTTCCGCGATGTTAAATCAGTGCTTTATAAGAGGCAACCCATGGGCCTGTTGGTAAATTATGAGTAAACAACAAAGCCACGACATACTGCAACGTTAAATCAAGCATTAGGTGGGAGGAAGCCCATTATTTTAGTATTCATGTTGTTTTTCTTTTTTATAGGTTTAAAGCATGAGGAAGAACCTGGAACATGGTAAGAAATTGCAAAAATTTAGAGAATTCTAGGTAAGGGGACTTGCTGACCCACATATGGGGTTCGGAAGTCCCATCTAAGTCAGGTAAGTAATGTGGTAGGTGTCAGAGAGAAAATCTAAGAATTTTTGGTCTCTCAACTTTTACCTACTAACCCACTTATGATGTCATAAGTACGTGCCGTTGAAATCAAAATCAAAGTTAAGAGAAGTAGCAAAATTTTCTGCCACTTATGAGCCGTATATGGCACTTGCATCCGTAAGTAGCTGAATGTTTTGTTGGCTTATTTTTGAAATTTGGGTCGGTCCTAAGTGACCCGATCCGACCCAACCCACGTGCTTAAAAATAGAAAACCCGATCTTGTTCCCCACTATTCTTACATTTTGTAACTCCCACCTAAATTCAAACTCTCCAACTCCATATTAACTCTATAAAAGGCAAAAATCCCTCACAATCTCAGTACCACAAGTCCATTTGCATGCACAGAGCATTCGGGCTAGGTTTTCATCAAACTCCTTCAATTTTTACTTACATTAATTGAAATTAAGGTAAATCTCCTAGCTTCTTCTAGTGTTATATTGTGATATTACCAAAGAAAATTAAGTTGGTACTTAGAATATACTTGATAATTGAATGAAACTTATGAATCTTGGTAGTATGAGTCTAGAATAGTGAATAAAGTGAAATATTTGCACTAGTCTTGAATGAAAACTCTATGATCATCCCTTAAATAGAAGTAGAAGCTGAAAAGGTAGATGAATATCCACAATTTTTGTGCAATACCTATGATCCTGAATTTGATAAATGTTGTTGTGTGCAAAATTGGACTTAAATATGCAAAATACATTGTGTGGGGATGAAGAAGCTGGAAAATTTTGAATACCTACAAAGGTACTTACGAGCCACGTAAGTGGGACTTATGAGCTGTAAGTGCTATCGTAGGTGTCAGACCTAAAGCCCTAAAGTTTCAGGGCTTTGTTTAAAACTTACGAGGGCACCTACGACCTCCGTAAGTGGAACCTATGGCTCGTAGGTTGGGTCGGAGGTACCCTACCCTAAGTATTTTGATTTTTATTCAAACCCTTTGTTCTCATCTTCTGCTTCAAGCACTAACAAATACTCTTTCAGGTACAATGGCACCAAGACAACCCAAAAGACATGAATGCAGTCAAGGCTTCCCCCCTGAGCGTAGTGGATCAGTGGAGGAGTACCTGATTGCCCCAGATAGAACATCAATCCCACAAACTAGGGGCCACTCTTAGAGATAGACTAAGGTTGTAGCAGTTGTGGTTGTAGCCATATTAGGCATTCAGGGCACCCACCTGCCCTAGCATAAACTCAGCCAGGCACTCATCCCATACCTACACAAGCTGGGGGCCAGAGAGACACATCTAGACCAGTTTCTAGGCCGAGGATAAAGGCAACCTAGACTTCACTACCACACACTCTCTAGTATGATGAGGGAGAGAGTGCTTTAGAGAATGATGCATAGGAGAAAGAATAGTTAGGTATGGAGATAAGTTAACTTTAGATCTGTATTAGGTTTAGTAGAGGGGAATACACCCATAGCTTCCAATTTAAAGAGGGGTCAGAGGAGACGTCCAATTCAGTGAGTGAGTCAGCATCAACTATACCCTAGTTTGAGAAGGTTACAACTTAGGGGCCATATTATATTTCATCATATTCAACACCTGATACATGTCCACCTCTATAGGATGCTTAACCCCTATTCCACCACTGGCTGATCATAAATCTGACTCTACACAATCTCGGTTGTGCCTAATACTGAGATAAACCTAAAATGGTGTATAGAGAGGATGCAACATATAAATATGAGAGGGACAATCTAATTATGGATCATGGTCATCCCAAGAGGGATATTGCAGTTGAGAGGCATATAGATTTGACTGGGCTAGAATGGGTACCAAACCTGTGGGTCTCATTTGATCGATATAGGTTGAGATGTATGACCCAGCCCAAGGATCTTAAATCCCAGCTTTGGTTTTGGAAATTTATATATCCTACACCTTTATACTTTATTTGGTTACCTTACGGGATAATAGGGCAGTTGCCTAGCCACAGTTAGAGCATACTCTAGTTTTAGGGGTTAAAGTAGATATTTTTGTGGTAGCCATTCATCTAGTTTATTAGGATAGAGTATGTAGCCTCAACATCTACTTTAGTGTTTGATTTTCGAATTTAATTTATGTGGGACAGACGTGCCATCAGAGATATTGATTTTACACAATAGATGCTAGATTGGGTGAGGTAGATAGCTCTCCAGATTTCTGATTTAGGTGATGATGCCCCCTAGATAGAGGGAAATAGGGAATAAAGAAGGCATCACTGTATTTCATAGCAAAATTTTAGTAGACAGTAGTACACAGGTGTGCAAGATATAACTAAGGCTGATAGAATGATAGAGCTGGTAAGCATCACAGATATTAGTTTGATCAAGGATCCAGCAATCCCAGTCCTTATATAGAGAGATCTGGTACATTCGATAGTTATTTTGATCCATTTTGGGGGACCTTCGTCTTAGACAGAACAATTTGATAGGCTTAGCATGGATACTGATGTTGATATGGGCGAGCGAAGATATGTGCCCAAGTTTGATTTAAAGGGAGAAGAGGCCCCAACTATGTCTACTTTAGCCCCAACATCTACATTTGAGCTGGCAGGACATCTATTGTGCCCTCTTACCCCTGCTACTACTTGGCATCATTGGGGAGTAGCATGAGTTTTTATAGAGGTTAAGTGGAAGGATAAGACAACCGTCCACCTAGTTGAGACTATGTAAAGACAGATTTGACCTTGGGTCTAGACTACTTTGGAGAATGTTGAGGCTCGATACTGATGTCACCCAAACTATACCTCCAAAAAGATACAATGTGGTCAAAGTCAAATATAGTAACCCAACTAGGTTGGGTCGATCCCACATGGAATAGGTCAAACTCGTATCTCAAACTTGCTGAAGTATCTGAAAGTATGGGAAAGTAATTGAGGGGGTTGTAGTAATCAATAAAAGCAACCAATTGAGAATGCCTTTGGTTGTAAAAAATTGAAGACGAACACTAGGACTGTGTTCCCCCTGGCTTTCTAACTCCGTAAATTTCTCGTGATCCTCCCAACTATCTCACCATCTCACATACAGAAGATGACAAGCTAGGTATTACCAACTGTCTTGTGGACTCCTAAGTAAATATCACCCTTTACCTTATGAGTCTTAGGGTGTCGCTCTACTATTCTTTGTCTTTGATCCCAATTTAAGTATCATCTGGTGGGTCTAAAGCTATTAGACGAGGGTAGATAGCCTCGAATCATTGTCGTAATCCCTTTTTTCCAATCTTGATCTCTCTTATGAAGATGATTTCAAATACAGGCTAGTTCTTAGAGTTGGCCACCACTAAGAAAGCAATTAACTTTAAGGAAATCACAATACACGTGTAAACATTGATCTAGTTGAATCTCACACTTTCCCTACTATGTTATTCGGTCAGGGTTCCTACAACCCTAATTGAGAAAGTTAGCCACTCATGGTTATGAAACATTCTATAGAATTTGATGAAGAAGGCATAGAATTAATTGCACAAGAATAAAAGAGTAAAATCCAAAGTCTCGAATTGAATAACAATCCAAAAACCAAGAACAAGAGAATAAGGTGTGTAAAAATATGTCAGAGTATGTACCATAACACCATAATACCCTAAGGATATTTATAGTTTCTCAAAATAATAAATGAAACCTAATTAAAACAAAATAGGAAAACTAGGTCGGCAATGGTCATGCCTCTGGCAATAAGTTGTTATTCCTAGTAACGACTCGTTAGCTATTGTCGTAACTCTCGTTCATCTTTAGTGGTCATTAGAGTCGTCAAAATGGTATTGGCCCTTGAGGACGACCCAACCCACCCCGCTATAAGGGTTGCGTTGGGTTGTGATTTTTGTGTCCATTTAAAACTGGGGCTTATAAGCCAGCCTAAGTCAGCCCGCTGGCCCTTGAGGCTTGACTGAGGCTGGGCTGGGTCGGCCCGTGGGTCAAAATACTATTTAATTTAAATTAAAAATATATGAATATCGTAAAATAAAGAGTAATAATTAATAATAGTAGTTATTGAATAAGTTTAATATCCTACATAATATTTAACTTATTAGTGTTAAGCCTTAATCATCAAGTATTGATATTTCATTTGTTATTGTTATTCAATTTAAACATAAAATTAAAGAAAATTGTAAGCAAAAAGAACTAAAAATATAAATACTGATTACTCAATAAATTTTACCTAGTATCTTACACAATATTTTACTCATTTAGCATTAAATGGTAAATATTAAAATTTCTAATCATAAATATAAAAATTGCATCCATCATGAAACGTTCAAACACTTGTTGCAGCTACTCGAAATCAATTGCACAACATTACCCAAATTTAAAGCAATAATATTTTTAAGTGAATTTTAAATATTATTAATTTTTGATATATCACTTTTTGACATTGTTCAACTTATTAAATTTGCATATGAATTTAGATGAATGTTGAATGTTAATTAAGATAATGTAATCAATGACTTCAAATATGTTTGACAACATATTGGTGTTGAAATATTATAAATCATCATAGAATTATGTACTTTATCTAATAATATTTTAGAAGTGTGAATGGATTGTCATATCTATTAGTTCAAATTGAAAAAGAAAATATAACCAAAAATCGATAAAAATAAAAGGCTAGCCCGCCTCAACCCACGACCCTATTAGGGCTGGGTTGGGCCATATATTTTGAGGCCCTTTAAGGTGAAGGGCCGGCCCATCCTAGACCATTAAATTCATTGGCCCGCGAGACTTGGGTTGGGTTGGGTTGGGCCAGCCTATTTTGACAACTATAGTGGTCATGACTCATTATGAGAGCTAACGAGTCATTTGCTGGGACTCGTGACGACTCCAGTAAATTTTAGTTTTAGTACTTTTTCTCCATGCTCAGAATGACTTCTCACCACTAGTCGGTATTTGTAATCACGACTCATGGGCTTCACTCATGTCCACTAGAGCCTCATATGTCAACTTTCAGGACTTTTGGCTACTGTTCTCAGAATGACTTATTTCCATGACTCGTAGACACTCCTAATTAGTCATGGTTATCCTTTAATTTGCTCCCTAAAGTCAACATCTTTACTGTTGTCCTCATGACTTAGGTCATGAGTCATTAGGTAACTAAAAAACTCATTACCCAGTTCAAACTTAACATTTTCTGGAGATTTTTTTATCAATTTCTGATCCATGCCATTTCCAACTTAATTTACCAGCAAGATACACAAAACACACATCATATCCGACAAAAAGGACTAAGTATTTATATATTTGCACTGTATTAAGTATCAAAAGTACCATGAAACCATGACACATCAACACCCTCAACTTAGAACGGTTGCATGTCCTCAGGCACCAAAAACAAAACAACACAAACACGATGCTTAACCAGGAATTCATGCTCCCTCACATTAAAGAAGTTCCACTCACTCAGATAAATTATGCATATTAATACCAGGATATTCACGAGACATTCACACTCAGAAAGAAGTTCCAATCAATATCCACAGAATATCATCGGCTTGCCCTTATTTTCTTTACCCTAGTTTTCAGACAGTCAAGTTAGGATCATTATAGGACTTTACTTGGCTTGTAATGTAGGATTTGGGGGCTGGTATGGTACATATGGATAGCTAGTGACTAAACCTCCTTGGCACTTTACTTATGTTGGGGTCACTTATCAACTAGTTTCTCTTTTATTTCACCCTTATTTCCCATTTTTATTCTTTTACTGCATATTCAGATTAGGTAGGTTTCTTTTATTCTTTCTTTTTCGTTTCAACTTTTCTCATTTTTTTACTTTCTTTTTTTTCAACTTTTTCTACCACACCTAACCTGACTTTCTTTTATCTTATTCTTACTCCCTTATATCTACTTTAAACCATGCACCCCTATGATAGTCACCCTCAACTTAGGCGATTTTCCTGAGTTGAGGTACACAATGTAAAAAATGGAAAGATAAAATAGTGTAAACAAGAAAATATGTCTTTAAGGCTCAAAGGATCCTAATTAACATTTGGTTGGTCATTTAGGCTTAAAGTTGACTATTTTGAAAAACGACCTATGATCCTTTTCTAACTGACTATTCTACAACCTAGATAGACAAACTAGAAAAGTTTTGGATTCCACACACATAGGTAACTAAGTAGTATCTCTGTCACACTTGGCACAATGTTATATCACACACTACTATCTAGTTGGTTGATGCAAATGCTAGCTACAGTTATCATGTTCCTAATCCTAATTCCATAACTAGATTCATAGTGGTCACATATATCTCTATCACACAATTCAAAACAAAAATGTTAGTATCTCAATTAAAGCAATTCAAACAGAACATATCAACTGCCATAGGTACTTATATATCCTATTTAAACACAAAACAATACAAAACAAAACACAACACTAAGCAATTTTATCCTAAACATGCCAGTTCTACAACTATATCACGGCCGACAGGAAAAAAAGCACGGCAACAAAAACCCACGGTGGCATTGTACAGCCCCACTTCCAACTAAGAAACTATGCACTATACCTAGTACATCTATAATGAAAAAACAAGGGGAGAAGACATACTTGGGCACTCAAGGCACCACCTCATAAAGTGTCAATACAGAGGGCCTCAGAATGGTCCCCACTCTCATCAGCAATGGTCCCAATGGCATTCAGGCCGCTTAAATCAATAGTGGCACCGATCATGGATGATGCACTCAATAGTACATGTGGGATAATAGCAGTGCTCCCAATTAACTTGGTTGTATCTGCAGTTGTTTCATCAGCAACTTAGGAGCAACCGACTTTCATACTATCTCTTAGACCCTCGTTTGATAGTTCAGCTCATCCTGAATACTGGTTGCCATGGCAGAATCAATATCTCCATTCCCACTCTTCTTGCTTATCTTTTTCTTTTTTCTTGGCCTATAACCCTCATAAACTCTAGCAAAATTGTTCGACCTACTAACTCCCCATATATAGGGCACGTCCTCCTTTATAATCTTCTTAATAATAGGCATAGAAAGAAAAGGTCTGGCATGAATATCCTCAATAACAGCACAGAGTTAGGCCAACTTATCATGTATCCCCTTCAAATTCGAGGACAGTACATTTGCCAAATTCAAGATGATTTAAATCTCAAACCCATTAATTCGGGTCTACATGCTCCTCACCTCACCTTTAATCTCTCGTTGAACCTAAGGCTTAACCTCACTCTCAATATTCTTTATTTTTTTCTCAACAGTGCTTAATATTTTAAGCACTTTATTTGGGAATGTCTATGATATTAAGTCATAGCTATAGGGACCAGCCTAGCTGTGAATATTCTGGTCGCAGAAGGTGGAATTAGAGTCTTGAGATGCCTACTACATCTGAGGCCTGAGGCTCAGATTGGGCAGTCTCAGTGGGGGTTTCACCCATATTGGTGAATCCTAAAGTATCAATCCTGTGCCTTCTAGCCTGGAATGCCTCTCCAAATAAAATAGACCCTACCTTAGCTGCTTTGGAGATGGGGTTAGCGGCATCTCGAATCAAGCCTAAATCTATAGTACTCCATAGCTAAAGGAACTGATAAACTCTTAGAATCTCTGGCACTTCCTCATCTAAACATATCCATGTTAGTAAGCATATGAATGTCAGGACTGTGTCGAGGCTCATTGTCTGATCATAAATCTCCATCGCTATCCACTTGGCTATATCAAATTCATAGCCCTCCATGATGCCCACAATTAGGGTTGATCTGTCTGGACTCAATACATTATGATCATGTAAGGGACTCAATATATAACACATAAGTATCCACCAAGCCTTCACTGTGAAGTTAAGGATCCCCTTCATAATCCAAGAAGAAAATAACACTCCGTCATCTACTCAAGAGCCTCCTCCAACTCCATAGCAATAATTCTGGCCATTTACCAGAAGTGAGCAAGTTTTTCCTCTAAGCTAATTTGCTTTACCTTCACCTTTTCTATCTCCTTTATGAGGTAGTTAATCTCAGTTGTGTTGGGCAGTAATTAGAACTCCATCCCATGTAGAAATCTAGAAATAGTATTCTTAAAGATATTCATAAAAACACCGCTAATCATCAGTGTCATCAAGGGGTTACCACCCTTCCACAACTTGCCCTGTGGATATAACCTCTGAAGCTCTATCTGATAAGTTGTCTAGAACTCTTGTACTAATATAGAAATATAATAGCCAGGAGCTCTGGTCATCCACTCAAAGTGGTATTTTCTAAACCGAGCATCAAATTCAGGAATCTCAGACATGCGTGTGGTGCTCAGCTTGTGCTTTAAATATATCCCTCTCTTTGGTTTTCTCATAGAAGGATCGAGGGCATAGTCCTGATTGTATTATTTTTATATTTTGGGGTACCCCTACCATTCAACAATGGGCACCAGAGCAGGCTCTATCTGAAGTGGTACAATAGTTTGAGGAAAAGGTGATATGTTTACTAGGGTATCACTCGACTCACTCTCATTTTCCTCCTTATTTTTAGACCCCTCATTGTTAGAATCTCTATTTTAGACCCATCATATCCTTATTATTTTTCTCCTTAGGACTAGACTTATTATACTCTTCATCATCTTCATTGTTCTCTTTAGACTAGGATGATGAGTAGGGTGGTGACTGCCTAGGATATTTCATCCTTGGCCTGGCTTGAGGTGGTGTGGCTTCTTCTATAGCAGCTCTAGCACCTCTGGATAATTTCTCCCTTGGAACCACCACTATTTTGATTGGGTATTCTGCCACTAACCCACTTGATTCTTCATCGTCAGTGAGTTTATTTTTGAGATGATGAGTGGGGGAATGGGCCTTCTTCTTGGGAGTTTGCTTCTTTGAGGAGTCATTATTTGGTGCCATTGGTACCTGGGAGAAACACACATGATAGTTCATCTTAGAAAATAAAAGAAAAACAAGAAAAATATCATAAGGGTTCTAGGGTCTAGGCACCTAACGGGCCAGGGTATGACCCATTACAACTGGTAACAAGTTATTATGAGAGGGATAGTCACCGGTCAGGTAATGAGTCCTCCTAACATGTTGTTATCTTAGACAACGACTCATTACCAACACTCATTGTCTGACTAGAACTATTTCTTTTGTATCTTAACCTTCCCAGTTCTCATGAATTCTCACCATCAGTTGTATAGTAAGATACCAACTCATGGCATGGGTCGTTATGTCAAAAAAACCTACACTCCTCTTTACACCCATGTTACTAGTGTTTAGAAGTCATGTAACGACTCGTTAGGTGACTCTACAAGACGTTATGATCCACTTAAGTCATCCCCAAAAACAAAATTTAAGCACAATATATAGTGTGCTCCCCAGTTTACCAATGTACTTTATGTTTCTCAAGAACAAGGTCAATGTTTTCTTCATAAACTTAATTTAATAAAGGAATTAAAGAAATTATTACCATACAAAGTACCAAATTATGATAGCAACTATTGAAGCATAAACTTACTTGATTTAGTTCCTTCCATTCCTTGAAAGAGAATGATTTAGAGATTACTTACACTAGTTCTAAAGAATCTTAACTATGGAAGATTTGATACACTTTGATAGTTTTATGATTGGGGAATACATTTAAGTGTATGTAAGGAGTTTAAAGAGAATTTATAGGGAATGAAGGGAGTCTCACCGATTTTAAAATTGAAACATAATCACTTGGATTTAATTTTCCTTTTTAATCAAAGTGTACCAAATCGGGTCGACCCATCGGCCCCGCGATGTCGGGGCTAATTACAAATCACTCATAACGACTCGTTCCTTTGATAGTGAGTTATTTCCCCCCACCCCTATGATGACTGGAATGTTACCTAGGTTGCCAGTCATAACAACTTATCGTGATGAGTCGTTGTTACTACAATGACTCGTTCTGAGAGTTGTTATGATATCAGAGACTAATTACCTAAGAATGGCCTGAGCTCCATCTCCCTACAACTCGAGAAATAAGTCATGAGGAGTGATAATGACTCATAGGCGAGTTATGGGGCCTAACACTAGAAAATTTTTCTTGTTTTTGCTGCAATCTATAGCCTTGCACACTGAACACACAAATTACCCTATAATAAAATAAGTACAAAACATGGGTTGCCTTCCATGCAACTCTTGATTTAACATCACAACACGATGTGGCTAGATTGGATACTTAAACTTCACCATCCCATGGGTTGCCTCCCATACAGTGCCTGATTTAACGTTGTGGAACAGTGCAATTGACTGGGTTACTCAGACTTCACCAAGGTCCAAATCATCATATACTTTCACCCCATCGGGGTTTCCTATGTAGTGTTTCATCCGCTGCCTATTCACCTTGAATGAGGCTTCACTATCATTCTATAGCTCAATAGTAGCATATGGTAAAACCCAAACCACGGTGCATGGTCCATACTACCTTGACTTCAACTTGTCAGAAAATAAGTGAAGTCTTGAATTATACAACAAGAGCATATCACCAAGCTCAAACACCCTTTTCTCAATTTTCTTGTCATGATGCAGCTTCATCCTTTCTTTATATAGAGTAGAAATCTAATAAGCATAGCATAGGAATTCATCCAACTTATTCACCTTGCTCCACCTCAATTTAGCTGCATCATGCCACTCTAGATTTAGCTTCTTCAACACCCATAGTGCCTTATGCTCATGTTTAATCAGAAAGTGGCATGCCTTTCATACACAAGCTGATATAGGGAGGAACCTATGTGAGTATTAAAATCTGTATGGTAGGCCCACAACACATTATCCAACTTTCTAGACTAGTCAGTCTTGTTGGCATTCATAATCTTCACCAATATGGACTTGATCTCTCTATTGGAGACCTCAACTTGCCCACTCGTCTGAGGATAGTAAGGTGTTTATACCTTATGCTTTACACCATATTTCTCAATTAAGGATTTAAATAAATAGTTGTATAAGTGAGACCTATCATCACTAATGATCGCACATGGAGTGCCAAATCAAGAAAATATATGTTTTATCAGAAAGGCGGTGACACTTCTACCTTCATTATTGGGGAGTGCTACCGCTTCCACCCATTTAGATACATAGTCAACCACCACCAAGCTATACTTCAATCCATAGAAGATCATGAACAGCCCCATGAAATCTATCCCTCATACCTCAAATAACTCTAACTCCAGAATAGGTGTCATGGGGAGTTCATGGTGTTATGAAATGTTGCCTTGATGTTGACACTGGTCCAAGGCTTATGCATAGTTATGAGCATCCTTAAAAATCATAGGCAAATAATACCCACACTGTAGAATCTTATGGATTGTGCAAGTTCACCATGATTACCTCCAACTGATGATGAATTACAAGCCTCAAGGATGCTCATCATCTCCACCTCAGGAATACATCTCTGTATAACACTATCCGCACAAATCTTAAAGAGGTAGGGCTCATACCAGAAGAACTCCTTACCTAATGCATAAACCTCTTATGTTGCTGGAAAGATAGATCTTCTGGGATAAGATCACTTGGAAAATAGTTAGGAAAATTAATGAACAACGAGATTAAGTCTTGAGATACAGCGAAGACCCGCTCATCTGGAAAAGTATCATCCATGTTAAGCTTATCCCCTAGTTTCTGCATTGCCTCTTTCTCAAGGTGAGACAAGTGATCAGCAACCTAGTTCTCCATGCCCTTTTGATCTTTTACCTCAAAGTCAAATTCTTGCCGCAAGAGGACCTAATGTATCAACCTTGGTTTAGTATATTTTTTCGAAATAAGATACCTGAATCCTACATAGTTTGTATGAACAGTGACTTTGGTCCAAATAAAGTAAGATCGAAACTTTTTAAAGGCAAAATCCACTGCAAGCAACTCCTGCTCAGTAACTATATAGTTGTTTTGAGCGAGGTTTTATGCCTTGCCGGCATAGTAGATCGGGTGAAGTATTTTTTCACACCTCTATCCAAGGACAGAACCGAAGGCCACTCTACTAGTATTACTCATCACCTTAAATAGTAAAGACCAATCAGGGAATACAATAATAAGAGCCAAAATCAACCGCTCTATAAGGCACTCAAAGGCCTTGAGACATGCATCATCAAAAATAAATTTCACCTCCTTCTTTAAAGCTTGAAATGAGGATTAGCAATCTTAAAGAAGTCCTTGAGGAACCGCCTATATAAGACAGCATGACCCAAAAAACTTCGAATACCTTTGATTGAGACCAGAGGAGGTAACTTTTCAATCACCCCAATCTTTTCTTTATCTATCTCAATACTTTATTTCAAGATTTTGTGCCCAGGATAAAACCCTCTTTCATCATAAAATGACACTTTTACTGATTCAACACCAGGTTGCACTCCCCACATCTCTGAAGCACATTGGCTAAGTGGGATAAATAGTCATCAAAAGAGTCCCCAACTATTAAAAAATTATGCATGAAGACCTTTATGGTGTCCCCAATGGGATATACCACTCCAGCATCTAACAACTTAATTATTTCTTTCTTAACCTCCTTCAAATGACTCAACCAATATTATTTTAAATGTTAGGAATGCAATCCACCTCAAGCTGTATTTTATGTATACAAATACCTGGTAGTATCCTCATAATATCTACAATGGTTTATTTCATGGCCCTTTTGAATCTCTACGACACTAATATTAATACCTCAACTTGTGTCACCATTAAGTAATCTATAATAATTATTGGTAAGGTATTGTTAGCCCCTAAAAATGCATAATAGAAGTATGATGGGAGAGCTTTCAAATCCATGATCGGTGGTTTCTCAATAGATGGTCGATCTAGAGGATTAGTTCTATTCTTTAGATCCAAATCAAACTTCTTCGAAGCATAATCATATGAACCTCTATCATACAATGCACTTACCATCTCATTGTACTAATAGATACCATCCCTATTAAAATTTATAATGAATGCTTCTAATACCTCAACTCTAAGTCTCTCTTTAATAGGTATAACCACTTCATCATTATCAACAGTCTCAATCACAGACACCACGCTTATATTCTTTAATTGTACATAGATTGACAAACATTAAAAGTGACTTACTTATCATTGAGTCTAAACTTTATCTGACCCATCTCCATGTAAACTAAGGCCCTACTCGTAGCTAGGAAAGGCCTTACCAAGATAATAAGGACTTTAAATCCTCCTCACAGTCCAAGATCACGAAGTTAATTTAAAATATAAAGGATACAACCTTAACCAATACATCGCACAAAATGCAAACTAGTTTCTTGATAGTCTAGTTGGTCATCAACAACCTTGTGAATGTAGGTTTGGGTGCCCCCAACCCCAACTTCCTATAGAGCACCAATGGCATGAGATTGATTCTATCTCCCAAATTACATAATGCTCAAGATAAGTTGAAGAACCCAATAGACTGTGGAATAGTGAATATTTCAGTTTTTTTTTCTCCACTGATAATCGGGTAGCCATACACTACAATGGTGCACATTATCCATGGGCTCAAAGCTCACCTTCCACTTCTTAGTGACCAAGTCCTTTATAAACTTTGCATAGAAATGTATCTGCTCTAAAACTTCTATAAGAGGAATGTTAACCGGCAGTTCTTTAAAAATTGAAAAGAACTTATGGTACTTTCCTTATTCTTATTTCTTCCTAATTCTCTAGGGAAAGGAAAGGAAGGTCTTAGAATGGTCTTCAAAATTGGCTCAACGACCCTCCCTTTTCCTTTATCCTTCTCTATATTTTTACCACCACCCATTGATTTCTCAATATCCACTTTAGGTATCTCATCAACATTAATACTATTATTCTTCAGCTCATCAACTACAATCATAGGGGAATCAACAATTGTCTTCCCACTTTGAGTGGTGATGGAAAGATAGTGATTGTTATTTTTAGGATTCTAAACTGTATTGCTTTGAAGGGTGCTTGGCTGCTGCTGATTCAAAGTTGTTGACATTTGACCGAATTTCTAATCCAGCTATTTTATCATAATAGCATGCTATTCAACTTTCTAGGTCAAACCTAAGATGTCTTCTTTAATCTCCCTAAGGTAAGTTTCCTAACTTTCCTGACCCTTTACTATCTTGGACAATATCATCTCCATCCTTGATTCACTGTCTTGACTGCCTAGTGGATCATATTTGTCCCCTTTCTCTTTTTAGTCATCCTTATATCTCCAATCACCATCCCGCTTTTTACTTTGATCTCTGCACCTATCCCCATAATAGTTTTGACCATAGTTTACTTTCCCCTTGGATAAAAAACCCACCAATTCTCCATCCAAATATTTAGCCTCTTCTTATAAATTTGTATCATATGATATAGAGGCCTTTCCCTATGAACACACTGGATTTATAATCTCAGAATCCATTATTGTAAGCTGTTAAGTCAACAACCCAACCTCAGTCCTTAGGTGAGCAACCTCTTGTGCCACTGTGTCATTAATAACTTTGTTGTCGCTGGAGGCACCAATAGCATAAGTACTAGTGCCCCTCTCTACCACCTAAGTATGCCACCCTTAGTTGGTGAGAGAGATCTGATCTAATATATCTGATGCTACCCCCTAGCACAGGCGCATGAATACTTCACCAGTAGTCATATCTGCCATAGCTCTGGAACTAGAATTTAGAGCTCGATAGAATATTTTAAGCAAATTACACTCTAAAATTTGATGATTGGGTACCATAATTAACTTCTTAAACCAAAACCATGCCTCATACATTAACTCAGAATATAACTGCCTAAAATTATATATCTCATCTTTCAACTACAATATTCTAGATGGAGAGAAGAAATAATCTAAAAATTGCCTCCACAACTTATTGGAACTTGTAATTGATCATTAAGGAAGTCCCCCTAACCATAATATAGCTTCACCATTTATAGAGAAAGGTAACAACCTGAGTCTGGGAGCATCCTTATCTACCCTCGGTATAGTGTATAAAGTATAGATCCTAATAAAGTTTGTGAGGTGCATATTTTTGTCACCATTTGATAAGACTGCAAATACACCTTCAGGTTTAACAGTTGGATCATAGCACTAGTGATATCAAACTTCACATTCAGTGGTAATATAGAAGGAATGATAGCTCCTATCTCGATAGGCTCAACGTACCCTAGATCTTCATATGGATCGTTATATAGTGTCAAGTACCTATATGTTGGATGTACTTGAGCTCTACCTCTTCTATCTGTATCATGATTATCATCGAGTGCTGCTCGATGATCTACTTCTTATCTCTACATAGCTAGATCTGCCTCTCGATCTACATGTTGGGCATCTGCTTCCCTTCTCTAGTTTGTAGCTGTTTTTGCTTATAATTCTTCTATTTGTTGGTCAACAATGTCTTGCACTCCATGACAAATAAGGAGGAGGCATACCAGTAGGATCATCCTGAATCCCTTCAAGATGGCTTTCACGTACTTATTTTATCATTGTATGATTAGGCGGTACGATTATCTCTGGATTAGGATTAAGTGGGAGTAAGGGAATGCCTTTCCTCCTAGTGTTAGGTATACACCAACGTATACCCAACTAAAACAAAAAACAAAAATTGAAAACTTCAATATCTTCATTCAACAACTCCGTAACCATAATCCCCAACAACAACACCAAAATTTGATGTCACCAAAATTATACCTCAAAAAATATACAATGCGGTGAAGTCAAATATAGTAACCCTACTAGGTTGGGGTCTATCCCAGGGGTAATAGTTCAAACTCGTATCTCAAACTTATTGAAGTATATAGAAGTGTGGGAAAGTAAATGGGGGTTTTCAGTAATCAGTAAAAGTAACCAATTGCTTTTGGTTGTAAATAATTTAGGAAGAACACTAGTACTGTCTTTCCCCTAGCTTTCTAAATTTATAAGTTTCTCATGCTCCATCTAAATATCTCATCGACTTACATGCAAAAGCTGGCAACCTAGGTATTACTAACTATCTTGTCGACTCGTAGGTAAATCTCACCCTTTAGATTATGAATCTCAAGGTGTCTCTATACTATCCCTTGTCTTTGATCCTGAATTATCTATCACTTTGTGGGTCTAAATCTATTAGACGGGGGTTGATAGCCTTGAATCACTATCGTAATCCCCTTTTCCCAATCTCGATCTCTCTTGTGAAGACAATCTCGAATATAAGATAGTTCTTAGAGTTGGCCACCACTAAGAAAGCAATTAACTTGAAGGAAATCACAATACACATATAAATAATAATCTAGCTGAATCTCATACTTCTCTAACTTTGTTAATTTTCTAGGGTTCCCACAACCCTAGTTTAGGAAGTTAGTCGCTCATGGTTATGTAACAATCCATAGAATTCAAAAATGAAAGCATAAAATTAATTGCATAAGCATTAAAGAGGAAAATCCAAAGTCTTGAATTGAATAATAATCCAAAAACCAAGAAAAAGAGTATCAAGTGTGTAAAAATATGTCAAAGTACATAACATAATACAAAAAAAACCCAAGTTATTTATAGTTTCTCAAAATAATAATAGAAACCTAATCAAAATAAAATATAAAAACTAGGTCGGCAGTAGTCACGCCTCTAGCAATGAGTCGTTATGCCTAGTAACCACTCATTAGTTGCTGTCGTAGCTCTCTTTTGTCTTTAGTGGTCATGACTTATTATGAAATCTTACAAGTTATTTGCTAAGACTCATGATGAATCTAGTAAATTTTAGTTTTATTACTCTTTCTTCATACTCAGAGCAACTTCTCACCACGAGTCACCATTTGTCATCATGACTCATAGGCTTCATTCATGTCCACTAGAGCCTCACTTGTCAACTTTCAGGTCTTTTGGTTACTGTGCTCAGAAAGACTTCTCACCATGACTTATTGTCATATCTAACGATTTGTGGTCATCCTTTGTCTTCTCTCTAAAGTGAGCATCTTCACTGTTATCCACGCGACTTGGGTCACGAGTTGTTAGGTGACTAAACGACTCATTATCCAGTCCACACTTAATTTTTTCTAGAGTTTTTTCATCAATTTCTGATCCATTCCACTTCCAACCTAATTTACCTGCAACATACATAAATCACACATTACATCAGACAAAAAAGCCTAAGTATTTGTAATTTTTCACTGTATTAAGCATCGAAGGTGACCATAGCACATCAGATACTAGCAAATATAAGGGTAGATTTGATGGATTTTATGAGAGATTTTCATCCCTTACTTGATGTTTTTAAAGGTCGAGACTCTGCATGATTTAGTGATTTACAAGCTCCTAATCTATTGAGAATTTAGGGGGATATGACCACGTTATGTGCTGAGGTACGCTCTCACATTGAGAGTCGGGTTCTAATCATTCCCCTGATTTTTACCACATTCACTCAGTTGTTACCTCCATAATAACCTTTGATATTTGACCAATTTGCAAAGGAGGTTCTAGTCCCGATGTTTGGGACTAAAAAAGACAAAGATATGGAGCTACAGGACCCCACCATTCTATATGATCAGGCCTTAAAAAGGACCACAATTAATTCTAGGGTGTCTGCAGTAGGTGATGAGTGGAGATGTCATGATATAGTAGTAGGTGCAACATCTAATAGTGAACCGCTACCTCTACCACCTCCACCAGTTGAGATACCCCCTGTTGTTGTACAACAACCTGTCCTTAAATAGGCTATTCTACGATGGATGCCTAGAGCATCCTGGGTATGTATTCATTCTCTTTCTTTATATTATAGTTCTGCATTGGGGACAGTGCATAGTTTTTAGTTGGGGGTAGGTGTGTATGAGAGTCGAGGGTTTTTTTGTCGTGCTTATTTTCTCGTTGGCTACAATATCGTAGTAGAACTGGTATGTTTAGGACGTATTGTGTTTTGTTTTGTGTTATTTTGTTTTGTTTATATTTAACTAGGAGAAAAATAAATAACCTAAGGACAACTGATGTATTTTGATTTTGTTTAAATGTTAAGGATGAGGATACCCCTCCAAAAAGTTTGTTTTGAAATGTATGATGTGTTTATATTTGTAATCATTGTGAATCTTGTTATGACACTATGATTAGGGATTAGGGATATAATATCATATATAGTAGTTACATGAATTGTATAGGTAGTAATATATAACATAACCCTGTACTCTATGTGCGTGTGTGTGATTGGTTACCCAGTTTCCTTTGTGCATTTAATCTAGAACTTGCTCGATTAGTCTTGCCTAGGTTATAGGGTAGTCGTTTAGGAAAGGATCATAGGTCATTCTTGATTTATTCCATTTTTAGCCTAAATGAATTTCCAAATGAAAATAAATTTCCCTTGATCCCAATTTTGAGCCTACATAGACCATTTTATTATTTTTACCTTTCACCTTCCTAGTTTAGTTACAATGAACATATTTTGGCCTTGGTCCCTCCTTGGACATTTTGTACCTCAATTCAGGCAATAACCTAATTTGATGGTGGCTATCATAGGGGTGCAAAGTTAAGAATTGGGTATGAAGAAGGGTTTAACAAATAGAAAAAAAAAGTAGGGTTGGGTGTACTAGAAAAAATAGAAAAATAAAATAATGAAAAAAAATAATGAAAAGGAAAAATAAAAAATAAAATAAAATGCATCCAACCTGAATAAGCAATAAAAGAGAAAAAGGGAGGAACAAAGGAAAAGATGGTTGAGATGTGGGCCCTAATATATAAGTGTAGTTTCAAGGAGGGTTAGTCACTAATGTCCTAAATGTACCATACCAGCCCCCCATCCTACAGTACAAGTTGAATAAATACCTATAGTGGTCCTAGTCTGACTGTCTCAAAAACCAAGGCAAGGAAAATAAGGGAAAACCTTTAGTATTCTATGCAAATTGATTGGAAATTCTTTTATGAGTTTGAGTGTATCATGAGAATCCCCACATTGACATGCATAACATTTTGTGAGAGTGGGACTTCTTTGTTGTGGGGGTATAAAAGTTGTGTTGCTAGTTGCTTATCTGTTCAAGTAGTGTAAATTGGACATATGCTTGATTTTTTGTTCTTAATGTAATTTTACAAATTGATTTCCTTGTGTTGCATTTTTGGGATGCATAGATCCACACAATTGGTTTTGGAAATTGAAAAAAGGAGGGGGTGATGTTTTTGAGCTGAAATTAAGTTGATTGTCATAGTTACCTTAGGTATTTCTTAGTTAAATATCATTGTGCTATTTTTGTTGCCTAAGTACAAACAAATATTCTAAGATGAGGGTGTTGATGTGTCATGATTTCATGTCACTTTTGATGCTTAAAATTGGAAAATATGTTAGTACTTAGGCTAGTTTTGTTTGATGATGTATTTTTGTGTCTATGATGCAGAAACTAGATTTTAGAGCTTAAACGGAGAAAAGAGTTAAAGTTGTATAGGAAACCCTACCTACAAGACTACCTACATGGCATGGGTAGTACCTACGACCATCGTTGGTGGCCTCGTGGGTATCAAACTTGTTAAGTTTAGAGACCCTAAAAGTTTTAGTTTTGTTTGATTTTGACGAAGGAATACTTATAGGGTGTAAGTACCACTTACGCCACCATAAATACCATCTTAGGTGTTAGAGGTTGAAGATCAGAGACTCTGAAGTTTAAAGATTTTATCTGGTAGTTATGTTGAGGCTACCTACGGTTCGTAAGTACCACCTACTCCCCGTAGGTGCCTCCATAGATGGAGACTTTATAGCATTCTCAAAATTGAAGAGCTTAGGTCACTTACGACACCACCTACGGATCATGTGTGCTACCTACGACCCGTAAGTGTGTCAGTAGCTGACCACCGACCCAGTTTTTCCTCTTTTTTTTGAATAAGATTTTTAGGATTTCCATGTATTTTATAAATACCCTTGACATTTTTGTATTAGTTTACGCATTCTATACATTCATAAACATATAGTTGTTTCAAGATTTGACTTTTGATCTTGAGATCCTTTGTTCTTTGTTTTACAATTGATTATTATTTCAGATTATCGGTTTTAATCTTAAATTATTATGAGATACATATTATGCTTTCTTTATTGATTCCATGGATTTTTTGCAAGCATGAGCGGATAAACCACCTAACTAGGGTTGTCGGAACCCTGACAAAATAACAAAGTAGATAAAGTGTAACGTTATTCTTGATCAATATTCTTGCATGTATTGTGATCGTTTTTTATTTAATTATTTTCTTAGCAGTGGCCAATGTTGAGAACTCTCTTGTATTCACTAATTACTTCAAAAGAGAGGTAGAAATTAGGAAAAAAAGACCACGACAGTAATTTGAGGCTACCAACCCTCATCTAATTAACTTGACAGTCAAAAGGTAATAGTTAAGCTAGGATCTAGGAAAAGGGTTAGTAATGCGACACTCTAAGACTCAAAAGGTAAAGAGTGACATTCACTAAAGGCAATCACAAGACAGTTATTGATACATAACTTATCATATTTTGCATGCAAGAAATTGGGATAGTTCAATGGAGCACGATAAATCTATAGAGTTAAGAGGCTGAGGGGAACACATTCCTAGTATTCATCTTGTATTGATTTCAACCAAAGAAACCAAGAATTGTTAATCTTGGTACTGTTCTCCCTAACTCCCCCCCCCCCCTTACTTTTCTATATTTTTTGTATACTTCAACTGATTCATGAGGGATATTCAACCTATTCCATGTGTCAATGACCCCGACCTCTATTGGGTTACTGTATTTGACATCGACTGCAATATACTTCCTTAAGGTATAGTTTTGGGCGATATCAGCTTCTACATCTAAGCTGACTTGGTCATCTAATGCGCCCCCTAATCTCACTGCAACTAGTATTATTGGGGTATAGCGAGAGGTTTTATTGAGGTTGGTGGATCGATAAGTTAACAGCCCACCTTACTGATACAAAGGCTCAACTAGCTATGCACAGATTCGAACTTGGGTTCGAACGACCATAGAGTGTTGATTCTATGATGAGGTCTAAGATAATGGGATTTGTGAGTGAGTTGTATGCCCAAATTAATGCCATTAAGGGCTAGGTGTGTACACAATTTAGTGAGGTACAGGCTCCATATCTATTGTGGGTTTGAGAGGGGATGACCATGTTATGTATCAAGGTATGCTCTCTCGTTGAGAGTCAGGTTCCAATCATTCCTGCAATTATCCCCTCATTTACACAGTCATTGCCTCTATGTCTATCTATGAGGTTTAATCTATTTGCTGAGGAGGATATGGTCTCGATGGTTGGGACTAAGAGAGATAGAGATGAGGAGCTGCAGAACCCTACCATACTATATGATCAAGCCTTAAAAAGGGCCTCCCATGAGTCTAAGGTATCCACAGTAGTAGATGAGCTGAGACGTTATGAGATAGCAACAGATGCTTCTTCCAGATGTACACCACCACTACCACCACCTCTTTCAATTGAGATACCTCTTACCCCAAAAGGGGTGAGTCTGAGACAGACACCTAGAGCATCAAAAATACATCATATTTATTTTGGGGTGGGGGTGTACCACTTCCAAAGGTTTTTCTTGCCATACTTATTTTCCCATCGGATGTGCTATCATAGTAGAACCGACGTTCTTAGGTCATATTGTGTTTTGGGTCTTCTATGTGTTATGTTTTTTATGTTTAACTAGGAGAAAAATAAGTGACCTAAGGGTAGTTGATGTATTTTGATTGTGTTCAAGTGTTTTGGAAAATATTACCCCTCCAAAAAGTTAGTTTTGAACTGTGTGATATGCTTATATGTGTGACCATTGTGAAACTTGTTATGTCATTAGGACTTAGGGACAAAAAAATCATAGACAACATTTGCATAAACTAGATAGGTAATAGCTGGTGATATAACCCTGTACAATGTGTGTGTTAGATTGATTACCTAGTTCCCTTTGTGCATTTAATTTAGAACTTGTCTGGTTAGTCTTGGCTAGGTTGTAGGATAGTTGTTTAGGAAAGTATCACAGGACATTTTTTATTTAGTCCACTCTTACCCTAAATGACCATCCAAATGAAAAAGAGTATCCCTTGATTCCTGTTCAGAGCTTGCATAGACCTTTTTCTTGTTTTCCCCTTTCACCTTTCCAGTTTAATTACAATGAACCTATTTTGACCATGGTCCCTCCTTAGACATTATGCACCTCAACTCAAGCAAATGAGTTGAGGGTGGCTATCATAGGGGTGCATAGTTAAAAATTGGGTTAGACTTGTCCGGCTAGTCTTGCCTAGGTTGTAGGATAGTCTTTTAGGAAAGTATCATAGGACATTTTTTATTTATTCCACTCTTAGCCTAAATAACCATCCAAATAAAAAGAGTATCCATTGATTCCTGTTCAGAGCCTCCATAGACCTTTTTCTTGTTTTCCCTTTTCACATTTCCAGTTTAATTACAATGAACCTATTTTGACCATGGTCCCTCCTTAGACATTATGCACCTCAACTCAAGCACATGAGTTGAGGGTGGCTATCATAGGGGTGCATAGTTAAAAATTGGGTATGAAAAAGAGTTTGAAAAAAAGAAAAAAAAGTAAGGTTGGGTGTGGTAGAAAAAATAGAATAGGAGAAAAACAAAAAGAAAAAAAGAAAAAAGAAAAAGAAAAAAATTAAAGAAAGTGCACCCAACCAGAATAAGCAATAAAAGAAAAAAGAATAGAAATAAAGGAGAAACAAAAGAAAAGTTGTGGTTGAGAAATGGACAAAATGTAATTTTAGTTTCAAGGAGGGTTAGTCACTAAATTCCTAAATGTACCATACCATCCCCCAAGCCTATGTTACAAGCCGAATAAAGTGCTATAGTGATCCTAGTCAGACTGTCCAAAAAACTAAGATAAAGAAAATAAGAGAGGGACAATTGTATGCTATGAACATTGATTGAAACTTCTTTTGTGAGTGTGAGTGTCTTGTTATCTTTCCCATATCAACATGCATTATTATATTGTGGGAATGGGACTTTTTTGTTGTAAGGGTACATGAGTTGTGTTGCTAGCTATTTATCTGTTTGGATAGTGTAACTTGCATATCCGCTTGATTGTTTGTTTCTAATGTGATGCCATAGCTTGATTCTTTTGTTTTTCATTATTGGGCAACATAAATCCATGCAGTTGGTTTTGAAAAGCTAAAAACATGAGAAACTGAATTGACTGTCATAGGTGCCTTAGTTTTCTCTTAGTTAATCATCATCATGATGTTTTTGTTATGTGTGTGTTCCTTTAGGATATGCAAATGTTCTAAGTTGAGGGTGTTAATGTGTCATGATTTCATGACACTTTCGATGCTTAAAACTACAAAAATATGCAAGTACTTAGATCATTTTGTTAGATATAATGTGTTTTTATGCTTATTTTACAGGAAATTAGGTTTTAAAGCTAAGAAGATGAAAAAAGAGTTGAAGTATTCATAAGGCACTACTCATTAGACCACCTATGGGCCATAAGTTCCACTTATGGCCACCACAAGTGGCCTCGTAAGTCTCAGAGAATATAATTATGAGAAGCTGAAAGTTGAAGTTTTGGTCTGACATTGATGAAGGTTCACGTATGGCGCTTAAGTACCACTTACGCTGCCGTAAGTGCCAATGTAGGTATCAGAGATTGAAAGTTCTGAGGTTCTAAAAGTAAAAAAAAATTCTGACGATTATGAAGGGGTACTTAGGGGTGTAAGTACCACTTACGCCATTGTAATTAACATCATGGGTACAAGTACGGAAGCATACTGAAACTCTGAAGAAGTCTATCACTTATGACACCCACTTACTGGGTGTAAGTACCACTAATGGCCCGTAAGTAGGTCCATAAGTGACCCCTACCCAGCTTTTCTTGTTCGTTTTGATTATTACTTTTAAGGTTTCTACGTATTCTATGAATACCCTTTTTGATTTTTTTTGTTCTATTTTATGCACCTTTTACATTTACAAACATATATTGCTTCTATGATTCGACTTTTGATCTTGGAATCCTTTGTTCTTCATTATTTGGTTGATTATTAATTTGCTACTTCAGATTTTCTTCTTAAATTATTGTGAGATTAATCTTATACTTTATTTCATGAATTCCATGGATTTTCATGCAACTATGAGCAACTAAACCTCCTAACTAGGGTTGTGGGAATTCCGGCTAAATAACAAAGTAAAGGAAGTGCAATGTCATTCTTGAGCAATATTCTTGTATGTATTGTGATTATCTTCAATTTAATTGCTTTACTAATATTGGCTAATGTTGATAACTTGGATGTATTCGATACTTTCTTCAAAATAGAGGTAGAGATTAGGAAAATAAAATCACAACAGTAATTTAAGGCTACCAACCCTCTTCTAATCAACTTGACACTCAAAATGTGATAGTTAGTCTGGGATCAAGGATAAAGGTTAGTAAGGAGAAACTCTAAGACTCAAAAGGTAGAGAGTAAAATTCGATAAAGGCATTCACAAGACAATTAGTGATACATATCTTATCAGATTCTTGGGATAGTTCGAAGGAGCTCGATAAATCTATGGAGTGAGAAATCCAGGGGGAACACAGTCCTAATATTCATCTTAGATTGATTTCAGCTAAATCAATTAAGACTTATTACTGCTTTATTATTTTCACAGAAAAACCCCCTATTACTTTCCTGCACTTTTTTGGCTACTTCAATAGATTTGCAAGATACATTCGGCCTATTCTTTGTGGGTTCGACCCTAACCTCTGTAGGGTTATAATATTTGACATTGACCATATTATACTTCTTATAGGTGTAGTTTTAGGCGACATCAGTACCCAAGGTAGTTGAACATCTCAAACGTGTCGGATTCGACAGATGGAGTTGGGCATTTTATCTGAGAAATAGGTATATTATTATAAATTTAATGTCTTGTTTGAGTTTATTATATTACTGTGTCTAAGTGATTTTTTATATAGTATAATATTATGACGTCAGACATTGTTGAATCGGTGAATGCAATTTTTGACATTGAAAGAGAATTTTCCTTTGTCGCTCTATTTGATGAAATAAATATGAGATTGGCAAAATTATTTCACGAGAGGTGTATAGGGGAAAACAAATATCAAGGTACATCAATTCGGAAAATAAATTATTGGTCCATCAAATAGCTAATTACAAGTTTAGTATCAACAATCATGGCGATGTTGCCACAGTCGATCATCAAAGAACTTAAACATGTAGAGTTTTTGACTTGGACAAAATATCTTGTCCACATGCAATGGTAGCACTCGAAGCCCAATATGGAGTACAATTTGGAAATTAGATCTATGAGTACTCATCTACATATTATTTAGTGGGAAAATGCATAATTATATATTGTGAGGATATTAATTCAGTGCCTTCTGAAGATTCTTGGATTATTCCTCTAGAGATTATGAAGAAAGAAATACTTCCTCCATATATTGACCTAAGTAAGTCAGGAAGAAGGAGAATGAAAAGGTGGCATGGAGTCAACAAATCATTTTCGACAAGAAAAAATAAGTGATCCATATATAAGACGATCGGCCTCAAAAAAGTATATGCCCGAATCAAAATGCTCCATAATTATTGTACTAGTAAATAGTCTTGTTGTTTGTTTAGTTATGAACTTGATAATTTTAAATCATTTTAATTGATAATGTATGTTATTTATTATATAAAATATGTTTTTATTTATGGTCCAACTACTTTTGTATGCACGGGAACAACTTTTGATGAAACATTTGTTATATCTGTTGCAACAGATAACTCATTTTTTAAAAATAATTTAAAAGGTATACACATCTGTTGAAGTAGATTAAAGATATTTTTGATTATTTCTAACATACTTTACATATGTTTGATGTGAAATGTTTTATATCAAACCACGACTAGTAATAAATAAAGTTATTTAACTATAATGAGCTTTCAATTTATTAGTTTAATTACAATCTCATAAAAGATAACAATTAATTTGTGCCTCAATAAAAAAAGATAATAAAAAATTTAAATAAATACAATACAGTACAAAAATATTTTCTTTAGATGACCCATCTGTTTCAACAGATGAGTCATCTATTGGAAGAAATCAAACCACTAGCAAGACTTGTTTTGATTTCTTCCAATAGATGACTCATTTATTGCAACAAATATATCTGTTTGATAATTTTCAACAAATGAGTCAATTGTTGTGACAAATATATCTAGTTAAACGCGATGCTTAACCAGGAAGAACCTAAGATACCAACGACAATAAATTTCACTTTTTAACTCAAAAACATTACCCCCTCCTAATTTTACTTTTCAAAACTAATACTATGTATATTCATGAAGCATAACAATATGACACAAAGAAATCAAACTATGGAATTACATTAGTAATAGAAAACCATGCATATATACAAATTACATTACCCGAACAACCAAGTAGTTAGCAACACAACACATGCTCCCTCGCATAAAAAAAGTCACACTCTCTCAAAAAAATTATGCATATTAATACGAGGACAGTCACAAGACACTCACACTCATAAAGAAGTTCTAATCAATGTACACTAAATACCATAGGCTTGACCTTATTTTCTTCATCCTATTTTTCAGACAGTTAGGCTAGGATCATTATAGGACTTAACTCTGCTTGTAATGTAGGATTTGGGGGATGGAATGGTATATATGGATAGTCAGCGACTAAACCTCCTTGGAACTATAATTATGTTGGGGTCCACTTATCAACCAGTTTCTCTTTTATTTCACCCTTATTTCTCATTTTTTATTCTTTTATTGCACATTCACATTAGGTATGGTTTCTTTTATTCTATCTTTTTCTTTTCAACTTTTCTCATTTTTTTATTGTCTTTTTTCTTTTTTCTACTTTTTCTACCACACTCAGCCCTACTTTCTTTTCTCTTATTCTTACTCCTTCTTCATATACACTTTAAATCATGCACCCCTATGATAGTCACCCTCAACTTAGGTGATTTGCCTAAGTTGAGGTGCACATTGTAAAAAATGGAAAGATGAAATAGTGTAAACAAGAAAATAGGTCTTTAAGGCTCAAAACTAGGATCAAGGGATTCTAATTCATATTTGGTTGGTCATTTAGGATAAAATTTTACTATTTTTAAAAATGACCTATGATCCTCTCCTGACTGACTGTACTACAGCCTAACAAGTTTTAGATTCCACACATATAGGGAACTAAGTAGTATCTCTCATACACTTGACACAAGGTTATATCACACACTACTATCTATCTGGTTCATGTAAATGCTAGCTACAGTTATCATGTTCCTAATCCTAATACCATAACTAGATTCACAGTGGTCACACATATCTCTATCACACAATTTAACAAACAAAAATTTTGAGAACAAAAATTGTAAGCGGTATCTCAATTAAAGCACAATTCAAACAGAACATATCAACTGCCTTAGGTACTTATTTCTCCTAGTTAAACACAAAACACAAAATAATACAAAACAAAACACAACACTAAATAATTTTATCCTAGACATGCCAATTCTACAACTATACCACGACTGACAAGAAAAGAAGTGCGGCAACAAAAACCCACAGTGATATTGTACACCCCTACTCCCAACTAAGAAGTTATGCATTGTACCCAGTACATCTACGGTATAAAAACAAGGAGAGAAGATATATTTAGGCGCTCAAGGCACTAGTTCATGCAGTGTCAGTATGGAGGGCCACAGAATGGTCCTTACGCTCATCAGTAGTGGTCCCGATGGCATTCAGGCCACTTAAATCAACAGCGGCATCGACCTGGATGATGTGCTTAATGGTACGTATGGTGTGGGAGCAATACTTCCAATCAACTTGGCTACATCTACAGCTATTTCATCAGCAACTTTGGAGCTACTAGCTTTCATCGCCATCTCTCAGACCCTCATTTAAAAGTTCAGCTCATCCTTAATATTGGCTGCCACGGCAGTATCAATATCTTTCTTTGCGCTCTTCTTGCTTATCTTCCTCTTCTTTCTTGGCCTATAACCCTCATCAACTCTAGCAACATTGTTCGACCTACCAACTCCCAATATATAGGGCATATCCTCCTTTATAATCTCATCAATAATAGGCATAGAAGAGAAAGGTCTGGTATGCATATCCTCAAAAGTAGCCCAAAGTGCCAACTTTTTATGTATCCCCTTCAGATTCGAGGGCTGTACATCTGCCAGCTTCTAGATGATTTGCCTCTCAAACCCATCAAATTAGGTTTGCATGTTCCTCACCTCACCCTTAATCTTTCGCTGAACCCAAGGCTTAACCCTACTCTCAATATTCTTTACTTTCTTCTAACAAGTGCTTATTCTTTTGAGCACTTTATTTGGGAATGTCTGTGGTAATAAGGCATAGATGGAAGAGGTCAGCCTGGCTGTGAATAGTCTAGTCATAAAAGGTGGAATCAGAGTCTGGAGGTGCCTACTATATCTAAGGCCCGAGGCTCGGACTGGGAAGTCTCATCGGAGGTTTCACCCATATTAGTGAATCCTTAAGTGTTAATCCCATGCCTTCTGGCCTGTAATGCCTCTCAAAGTAAAATGGACCCCACCTTAGCTACCTTGGAGATAGGGCTAGCATTATCTAGAATCAGGCCTAAATCTGTAGTACTCCATGGTCGAAGGAACTGATAAACTCTTAAAATCTCTAGCACTCCCTCTTCTAAACATATCCATGTCAGCAAGCATGGGAATGTCAGGTCTGTGTCGGGGCTCACTGCCCGATCACAAACCTCCATCGCTATCCACTTGGCTACATAAAACTCATAGCCCTCTATGATGCCCACGATTAGGGTTGATCTGTTTAGATTAAATACATTTCCTCATGTGTGGGACTCAATATATGACGCACAAGTATCCAACAAGCCCTCACTGTGAAGGTCAGGCTCCCCATCATAATCCAAGAAGAATTGTAAACTCCGCTATCCACCCAAGGAGCCTCCTCCAGCTCCTTAGCAGAATTTTTGGCCATTTACTAGAAGTGAGCAAGCTTTTTCTTTGAGCCAATTTGCTTTACCTTCACCTTTTTCATCTCCTCTACATGGTAGTCAATCTCATCTGTGCTGGGCAACAATTAGAACTTTGGCCCATATACTAATATAAAAATGGTCTGCATAAAAATATTTATCAAAACACCGCTAATCATCAGTGTCATCAAGGCGTTACCACCCTTCTATTGATAAGTTGTCTAGAACTCTCGTACTAATGCAGAAATGTAATGGCCAGGAGCTCTGGTCATCCACGCAAATTGGTATTGTCCAAATCGAGCGTTAAATTTAAGAATCTCAAACATGTTTGTGGTGCTTAGCTTGTGCTCTAAATTTATCCCTCTCTTTGTTTTCTCATGGAAGGGTCGAGGGCATAGTCCTGATTGTACGATTTTTGTATTTTGGGGTACCCCCACCATCAACAATGGGCACTGGAGCAGGCTCTATTTGAAGTGGTACAACAGTTTGAGGAGAAGGTGGTATGTCCACCGGGTATCACTCGACTAAATCTCATTCTCCTCCTTATTTTCAGACCCCTCATTATTAGAATCTCTATTTTTAGACCCGTCATTTCCTCATTATTTTTCTCCTTGAGAATAGACTCCTTCTCTTCCTCTTTATCATATTTACGGTTCTCTTTAGACTGGGATGGTGAGAGGGGTGGTGACTACATAGGATGTTTTATCCTTGGCTTGGCCCAAGGTGGTGTGGATTATTTTGTAGCAGCTTTAGCACCTCTAGATAATTTCTCCCTTGGCACCACCAATATTCCAATTGGGTACTCCTCCACTGACCCACTTGATTCTTCATCGTTAGTGTGTTTATTTCTAAGAAGATGGATGGGGAAGGGGATTTCTTCTTGGGAGTTTGCTTCTTTGTGGAGTCATTCTTTGGTGCCATTAGTACCTGGGAGAAACACACACGTTAGTACATCTAAGAAAAGGAAAGAAAAACAAGAAAAATATCATAAGTGTTTCAGGGTATAGGAACCTAATGGGTCAGGGTATGACACATTTAAACTGGTAATAAGTCGTTATGAGACTTTTTAGGTAAGACTGTGTATAAGGGATAGTCATCGGTCAGTTAACGAGTCCTCCTAACATGTCCTTATGTTAGACAAAGACTCTTTACTAACACTCGTTGTCTGACTAGAACTATTTCTTTTGTATCTTAACCTTCCTAGTTCTCATGACTTCTCACCACGAGTGTCATAATGAGATACCAACTTATGCCATGGGTCGTTATGTCAAAAAAACCTACACTCCTCTTTACACCCATATTACTAGTGGTTATAAGTCATGTACCGAATCGTTAGGTGACTCTACGAGACGTTATGAGTCTCGTAACTACTATAACATATATATTTTGAGGAGTTGGTCTCGATTCTTACATTCCCAATGGTTACATAGATTTCCCCATGGTTTAAACAAGATTACCAACTCTTAAGTCATTCCCACAAAAAAAATTTAAGCACAAAATATAGTGTACTCCCTATTTTACCAATTTACTTTATGTTTCTCAACAATAAGATCAATGTTTTCTTTATAAAGTTAATTTAATCAAGGAATTGAAGGAATTATTTACCATGAAAAGTACCAACTTATGATAGTAAGTATTGAAGCACAAACTTACTTGTTTTGGTTACTTGGATTCCTTGGAAGAGAATGCTTTGGAGATTACTTACCCTAGTTCTAGAGAATCATGACTATGGGAGATTTGACACACTTTGATAGTTTTATGATTGGGGAATACGTTTGAGTGTATGTAAGGAGTTTAAAGAGAGTTTATTGGGAATGGAGGGGGTCACCAGTTTTAAAATGGAAACATAATCACTTGGATTTAATTTTTTTTAATTCAAAGTGTACCAAATCGGGTCGACCCGTCTAGCCTGCGATGTCGTGGTTAATTACCAGTCACTCATAACGACTCATTCCTTTGATAATGAGTCATTTACCCCCCTCCTCCATAATTACTGGAATGTTATCTGGGTCTCCAGTCATAACAACTTAACGTGATGAGCCATTGTCACTATAATTACTCATTCTGAGAGTCGTTATGATATCAGAGACTAATTACCTGAGAGTGGCCTGAGCTCAATCTTTCTACAACTATAAGAATGAGTCATGAGGAGTGGTAACAACTCGAAGGCAAATTATGGGGCCTAACACTAGAAAATTTTTCTGGTTATTGCTACAATCTACAGCCTTGCACACTGAATACACAAATTACTCTATAATGAAATAAGTATAAAATATGAATTGCCTTCCACACAATGCTTGATTTAACATCGCAACACGATGCGGCTAGATTGAATACTCAAACTTCACAAACCAACCTATAGGTTGCCTCCCATGCAGTTCCTGATTTAACGTCGTGCGATAGAACAATTGCCTTGGTTACTCAGACTTTACCAAGGTCCAAATTAGCACATATTTTCATCCCATGGGGATTTCCTATGTAGTGTTTCACCTGTTGCCTATTCACCTTGAATGAGGCTTCACCATCACACTTTAGCTCAATTTCACCATGTGGGAAAACCCAAACCACTGTGCATGGTCCATACCACCTCGACTTTAACTTGTCAGTAAATATGTGAAGTCTTGAATTATACAACAAGACTATATCACCAGGCTCAAACACCTTTTTCTCAATTCTTTTGTCATGATTCAGCTTCATCCTTTATTTATATAGAGCATGAATCTCATAAGCATGGCATAGGAATATGTAGCCGCATCATGCCACTCCAGATTTAGCATCTTCAACACCCATAGTGCCTATGTTCAAGTTCAACCGGCAAGTGGCATGCCTTTTCGTATACAAGCTGATATAGGGAGGAACCTAGGGGAGTCTGAAAATCTGTATGGTAGGCCCACAATGCATCATCCAACTTTCTAGACTAGTCAGTCCTATTGGCATTCACAGTTTTCGCCAATATAGACTTGATCTTTCTATTGGAGACCTCAACTTGCCCTATCATCTGAGGATAGTAAGGAATTTCTACCTTATGCATTACACCATATTTCTCAAGCAAGGATTTAAGCAAACAGTTGTAGAAGTGATACCCATCATCACCAATGATCACACGTGGAGTACCAAATTAAAAAAATATATTTTTCATCAGAAAGGCGATGACACTTCTACCTTCATTGTTGGGGAGAGCTACCACTTCACCAATTTAGATATATAGTCAACCACTACCAAGATATACTTCAATCCATAAAAGCTTATGAATGGCCCCAAGAAATTTATTCCCCGTACATCAAATAGCTCTAATTCCAAAATAGCTGTCATGGGGAGTTCATGGTGTTATGAAATATTTCCTTGATGCTGACACTAGTCATAGGCTTACGCATAGTCATGAGCATCCTTAAAGATCGTAGGCCAATAATACCCACACTATAGAATCTTATGGATTGTGGAAGTTCCACTATGATGACCTCCAACTGATGATAAATTACAAGCCTCAAGGATGCTTATCATCTCCACCTCAGGAATATATCTCTGTATAACACCATACGCATAAATCTTAAAGAGGTAGGGCTTATACCAAAAGAACTCCTTACCTTATACATAAACCTCTTATGTTTTTGGAAGGACAGATCTTCTGAGATAAGATCACTTGCCAAATAGTTGGCAAAATTAACGAACAACAAGATTAAGTCTTCAGATGGTGCCAAGACCTGCACATTTGGAAAAGTATTATCTATGTTAAGTCCATCCCCTAGTTTATGCATTGCCTCTTTCTTAAGGCGAGACAAGTGATTAGTAACCTGGTTCTCTATGCCTTTTCGATCCTTTACCCCAAAGTCAAATTCTTGCAGCAAGAGGACCCAACGTATCAACCTCGATTTAGTATCTTTTTTTGACATAAGATACCTTAATGTTGTATGGTCCGTATGAACAATGACTTTGGTCCTGATCAAGTAAGATTAAAACTTTGTAAAGGCAAGACCACTGCAAGCAACTCCTGCTCAGTAGCTATATAGTTCTTTTACGGGAGGTTTAATATCGTGCTGGCATAGTAGATCGGGTGAAAGATCTTTTCATGCCTCTATCCAAGGACATAACCCAAAGTCACTCCTCTAGTATCACACATCACCTTAAATAGTAAAGACCAATTAGGGGATACAATAATAGGAGCCAAAATTAACCGCTCCATAAGGCACTCAAAGTCCAAGAGACATGCATCATGAAAAATAAATTTCACATCCTTCTTTATAGATTGCAAAAAGGATTAGCAATCTTAGAGAAGTCCTTGATGAACTGCCTATATAAGCCAACATGACCCCAAAAACTTTGGATACCTTTGACTGAGACTAGAGGAGGTAACTTTTCATCACCCCAATCTTTGCTCTATCCACCTCAATACTTTATTTTGGGATTTTGTTCCTAGGACAATACCCCTATTCACCATAAAATAGGACTTCTCCTTTAACACCAAGTTGCACTCCTCACACCTCTGGAGTACATTGGCCAAGTGGGCCAAACAGTCATCAAAAGAGTCTCCAACTACTGAAATATCATACATAAAGACCTTTATTGTGTCCTCCACCATGTCAAAAAATATAGACATCATATATCTCTGAAAGGTGCGGGAATATTACATAATTCGAATGGCATCCTCTTGAATCTGAAATTCCCATAAGGACAAGCAAAAGTAGCAGTTTCCAGGTCCTCGAGAGCAATCAAAATTTTATGGTAACCCGAGTACCCATCAAGAAAATTGTACCAAGCCCTGTTTGCTATCCTGTCCAGCATCTAATCCATAAAAGGCATGGGGAAATGGTCCTTTTGAGTCCAAGTGTCCATCTTTCTGTAGTCCATACACACTCGCATCCAGTAACCAATCTCATGGGAACAAGTTCATTATTCTCATTTGGGACCACAGTGATCCCACCCTTCTTAGAAATTCATTGAAATGGGCTGATCTACTTGTTATCAACAATGGGATACACCACTCCATCATCTAACCACTTAATTATTTCTTTCTTTTCAACCTCCTACAAAGGAATCAACCAATGCTAATTCTAAATATTGGGAATGCAATCCATCTCAAGTTGTATTTTATGTGTACAAATACCTAGTGAAATCCTCATAATATCTGTAATGGTTCATCCAATGGCCCTTTTGAATCTCTACAACATTGATATCAATACCACAACTTGTGTCACCATTAATTCAGCAGTAATAATTACCGGTAAGGTATTGTTGGCCCTAAAAAATAGATAATACAAGTGTGATGGGAGAGACTTCATCTCTAAGACCAATGGCTTCTCAATAGATGGTCGAGCTGGAGGAGTGGTTGTATTCTTTAGATCCAAGTCAAGCTTCTTTGAAGCATAATTATATGAACCTCTATCATACAATGCACTAACCATCTCATTATACTCATAGATGCCATTGCTATCAAAATTTATAATGACTGCTGCTAACACCTCAACTCCAAGTCTCTCTTCAATAGGCATAGCCATTTCATCATTATCAAAATCTCAATCACAGAAACCACTCTCATATTCTTCGATTGTTGAATTGATTGATAAACATTATAAGTGACATGATTATCATTGAGTCTGAACTTTATCTGACCCATCTCTATGTCAACCAAGGCCCTACCTGTTGCTAGGAAAGGCCTTCCCAAGATACTTTAAAATCCACCTCACAGTCTAAGATCACGAAGTCAGTTGGAAATATAAAGAATACAACCTTCACCAATACATCACACAAAATACAAACTGGTGCTCTTGATAGTCCAGTCCGCCATCAACAACCTCGTGAATGTAGGTTTGGGTGCCCCCAACCCTAACTTCTTATATACCACCAATGACATGAGATTGATTCTAGCTCCCAAATTACATAATGCTCGAGATAACTTGAAGGAACCAATAGTACATAGAATAGTGAATGTCTTAGGGTTCTCTTTCTCTCCACTAATGATCGGGTAGCCATAAACTACAATGGTGCACATTATCCACGGGCTCAAAGCTCACCGTCCACTTCTTAGTGACCAAGTCCTTTATAAACTTTGCATAGCCAGGAATCTTCTCTAAAGCTTCTATGAGAGAAATGTTAACCAACAGTTTTTTAAAAATTGATAAGAACTTTTGGTATTTTCCTTACTCTTATTTCTTCCTCGTTCTCTTAGGAAAGGATGGGGCATCATAGAATGGTCTTAAAAATTGGTCTAACGACCCTCTTATTTCCTTTATCTTTCTCTATATTTTTACCACCACCTGTCGATTTCCTAATATCCACTTCAGGTATGTCATCAACATTAACACTATCATTCTTCAGCTCATCAACCATAATCATAGAGGGATCAACAGTTGTCTTACCACTTTGAGTGGTGATGGCAAGACAGTGATTATTGTTTTTGGGATTCTGAAGTGTATTGCTTGGAAGGGTGCTTGGCTGCTGCTAATTCAAAGTTACTGACATTTGACCTAATTGCTAATTCAACTATTTCATCGTAGTAGCATGCGATTCAACTTTCTAGGTAAAACCTAAGATTTCTACCTTAATCTCCTTAAGGCAAGTTTCCTGACTCTCCTAACCCTTTACTAGCTTGGACAACGTCGCCTCTATCCTTGATTCACTGTCTTGACTGCTTGGTGGAACATATTTGTCCCCTTTTTTGAAGTTACCTTTATATCTCCAGTCACTATCCCGATCTCTACTTTGATATTTGCACCTATTCCCATAATAGTTCCCGACCTTAATTTACTTTCCCCTTGGCTCAAAAACCCATCAACTCTCCATCCAAATATGTAGCCTTCTCTTATAAATTAGAATCATATGATCTAAAGGCATTCCTCTATTAATCCACTGTATTTATAATCTCAGAATTCATTATTGTAAACTGCTAAGTCAATAACCCAACCTCAGTCCTTAGTTGTTCAACCTCTTGTGCCACTGTGTCATCAATAATTCTATGCTAGCTGAAGGAACCAATATCATAAGTGCTAGTTCCCCTCTCTACCACCCAAATATTCCATAATTGGTGAGACAGATCTAATCTAATACATTTGATGCTACCCCCTAGTACAAGTGCATTAATACTCCATCGGTAATTATATCTGTCTTAGCTCAAGAACTAGAATTTAGAGCTCGATAGAATATTTCAAGAAAATTACACCCTAAAATTTGATGATTAGGTACCATAATTAACTTTTTTAAAAACTGAAACCACTCCTTATATATTGACTTAGAATGTAACTGCTTGAAATTATGTACTCATTTGTTAACTATAATATTTTGGATGAAGAGAAGAAATAATATAAGAACTACCTCTGCAATTTATTCCAACTAGTAATTGATTATTAAAGAAGTTCCCTTAACCATAATATAGCTTTACCATTAACAACTTGAGTCTGCGAGCCTCTTTATCTACCCCCGGTATAGTGTATGATATGTAGATCCCAATAAAGTTTATGAGCTACATATTTTTGTCATCAGTCGGTAAGACCGCAAACATGCCTTCAGGTTTAACAGCTGGATCATGGCACTAGTGATATCAAACTTCACATTTAGTGGCAATGTAGGAGGAATGATAGATCCTATCTCAGTAGGCTCAACGTACCTCAAATCTTCCTCTAGATCATCATATGGTGGCAAGTACCTATATGTTGGATGTACTTGAGCTTTTCCCTTTCTATATCTATCTCGATTATTGCCAAGTGATGCTCAATGTTCTACTTCTTGTCTCTGCCTAGCTAGATCTACCTCTCGAGCTATATGTTGGGCATCTTCTTTCCTTCTCTGGTTAGTAGCTGCTTTTGCTTATAATTTCTCTATATGTTGATTAACAATTTCTTGCACTCCAGGATGAAGGAGGAGAAGGCATACCAATAGGATCATCCCGAACCTCTTCAAGATGGATTTTACGTACTTATTTTGTCATCGTACGATTAGTCTGTAAGATTCTCTCTGGGTTAGGATTAAGTAGGAGTAAGGGAGTGTCTTGCCACCTAGTGTTAGGCTTACACCGGTATATACACAACTAAAATAGAAAACATAAACCAAAATCTTTAACAACTTTAGTAATTTGTAAAAGTAACCAATTGAGAATGCTTTTTGTTGTAAATAATTCAGGAAAAACACTAGTACTGTCTTTCCCCTGGCTTTTGACTTCATAAGTTTCTCGTGCTCTACCTTACTATCTCACCGTCTTACGTGCAGAAGCTGGCTAGCGAGGTATTACCAACTGTCTTGTAGAATCAAAGATAAATCTCACCCTTTAGCTTATGGATCTCAGGGTATCGCTATACTATCCCTTGTCTTTGATCCCAAATTAGCTATCTCCTTGTGGGTCTAAAGCTATTAAAAGAGGGTTGATAGCCTTAAATCACTATCACAATTCCCTTTTCCCAATCTCGATCTCTCTTGTGAAGATGATCTCGAATACAGGCTATTTCTTAGACTTTTCCACCACTAAGAAAGCAATTAACTTGAAGGAAATCACAATACATATGTAAACAATAATCTAGCTGAATCTCACACTTCTCCTACTTTGTTGATTTGCTAGGGTTCCCACAATTCTAGTTGAGAAAGTTAGTCGCTCATGGTTATGCAAAAATCCATGGAGTTCGATGATGAAAGCATAAAATTAATTGCATAAGAATTAAAGACCAAAATCTAAAGTCTTGAATTGAATAATGATCCAAAAACCAAGAACAGGAGTAAAAAGTGTGTAAAAATATGTCAAAGTACGTAACATAATACAATAAAAATCAAGGGTTTTTATAGTTTCTCAAAATACTAATAGAAACCTAATCAAAATAAAATATAATAAGTAGATCGACAGTAGTCACATCTCTAGCAATGAGTCGTTATGTCTAGTAATGACTTATTAGTTGCTGTCGTAGCTCTCTTTTGTCTTTAGTGGTCACAATTCATTATGAAATCTAACAAGTTATTTGCTAGGACTCCAGATGAATCTAGTAAACTTTAGTTTTAGTACTTTTTCTCTATACTCAGAATGACTTCTCACCTTGAGTCGCCATTTGGCATCACGACTCATAGCCTTAAATTGTGTTCACTAGATCCTCACTTGTAGGGTAGTCGGTTAGGAAAGGACCATAGTTCATTCTCAATTTATTCCACTTTTAGCCTAAATGAACTTCCAAATGAAAATAAATATCCCTTGATCCCAATTTTTGAGCCTATGTAGACCATTTTATTGTTTTTAAATTTCACCTTCCCAGTTTACTTATGATGAACCTATTTTGTCCTTGGTCCCTCATTGGACATTTGTGCACCTCAATTTAGGCGATAACCTAATTGAGGGTGGCTATCATAGGGGTGCGTAGCTAAAGTTGGGTATGAAGAAGGGTTTGAAAAAATAAAAAAATAAAGTAGGGTAGGGTGTGGTAGAAAAAAATGGAAAAGGAGAAAAATGAAAAGAAGAAAATGAAAAAAATAAAATAAATAAAATAAACTGCACCCAACCTGAATAAGTAATAAAAGAGAAAATGGGAGGAACAAAGGAAAAGTTGGTTGAGAAGTGGGCCTTAAAATATAAGTGTAGTATCAAGGAGGGTTAGTCACTAATGTCCTCAATGTACCATACCATCCCCCAAGCCTACAATACAAGTTGAATAAATACCTATAGTGATCCTAGTCCGACTGTCTCAAAAGTTAAGGCAAAGAAAATAAGGGCAGACCTTTGGTTTTCTATGCACATTGATTGGAAATTCTTTTACGAGTGTGAGTGTATCATGTGCATCCCCGCATTGGCATGCATAACATTTTGTGAGAGTGTACTTATTTGTTGTGAGGGTACAAAGGTTGTGTTGCTAGTTGCTTATCTATTCAACTAATGTAATTTGGACATATGCTTGATTGTTTGTTCTTAATGTAATTCTATAACTTGATTTCTTTCTGTTGCATTTTTGGGATGCATAGATCCATACAATTGGTTTTGAAAATTGAAAAAAAATAGGGTGATGTTTTTGAGTTGAAATTAAGTTGATTGTCATAGGTACCTTAGGTTACTCTTAGTTAAGCATCGTTGTGTTATTTTTGTTATTATTTTTGTTGCTTGGGGACATAAAATATTCTAATTTGAGGGTGTTGATGTGTTGATGTGTCATGATTTCATGGCACTTTTGATGCTTAAAATTGAAAAATATGTCAGTACTTAGGCCTATTTTGTTAAATGATGTGTTTTTGTGTCTATGATACAGAAACTAGATTTTGGAGCTTAAACGGAGAAAAGAGTTAAAGTTGTACAGGAAACTCCAACTACAAGCCTACCTATGTGGTGTGGGTAGTACCGAAGGCCATCGTCGGTGGCCTCATGGGTCTCAAAGTTGTTAAGTTTAGAGACCCTGAAAGTTGAAGTTTTGTTTGATTTTTATGGAGGACTACTTAAGGGGCATAAGTACCACTTACGCCACCATAAATACCATCGTGAGTTTCAGAGGTTGACGATCGAAGACTCTGAAGTTTAAAGATTTTATCTAGTAGCTACGTTGAGGCTACCTACGGGTAATAAATACTACCTATGCCCTATAGATGCCTCCATAGGTGGAGAATTTATAGCATTCTGAAGATTGAAGAGCTTAGGTCACTTACGACACCACCTATGGATCGTGGGTGCTACCTACGACCCATAAGTGGGTCCTTAGGTGACCGCAGACCCAGTTTTTCATCTTTGTTTTGGTTAAGATTTTTAGAGTTTCTATGTATTTTTATAAATACCCTTTTGATGTTTTTGTATTATTTTACACATTTTATACATTCATAAACATATAGTTGTTTCAAGTTTTGACTTTTTATCTTGAGATCCTTTGTTCTTGGTTTTATGATTGATCATCATTTTGAGATTATCGATTTTGTTCTTAACTCTTTGTGAGATACATCTTATGCTTTATTTTTTGAATTCCATGATTTTTTGAAATCATGAGTGGCTAAACCGCCTAACTAGGGTTGTGGGAACCCTAGCAGAATAACAAAGTAGATGAAGTGTAACATTGTTCTTGACCAATATTGTTGCATGTATTATGAGCGTCTTAGTTTAATTATTTTCTTAGTAGTGGACAATTTTGAGAACTTGACTATATTCACTACTTACTTCAAAAGAGAGGTAGAAATTAGGAATAAAAGACCACGATAGTAATTTGAGGCTACCAACCCTCATCTAATTAACTTGACAGTCAAAATGTAATAGTTAAGCTGGGATCTAGGAAAAGGGTTAGTAATGCGACACTCTGAGACTCAAAAGGTAAAGAGTAACATTCATTAAAGGCATTCACAAGACGGTTAGTAATACGTAACTTAGCATATTTTACATGCAAGATATTAGGATAGTTCAACGAAGAATGATAAGTCAATGGAGTTAAGAGGCTAAGGGGAACACATTCCTAGTATTCATCGCATATTGGTTTCAACCAAACCAACCAAGAACTGTTGCTTTCGGTACTATTCCCACTAAAACCCCTCATTTACTTACTTATATTCCTTGGCTATTTCAACTAATTCATGAGATATATTCAACCTATTCCCTGTGTCTTTGACCTCAACCTCTATTGGGTTACTGTATTTGACATCGATCGCAGTATATTTCTTTAAGGTGTATTATGGGCGACATCAATTTCAATATCTGAGATAGCTAGGTCATCTAATGTTCCCCCTTATATCATTGCTAGTAGTATTATTGGGGTACAGTGAGAGGTTTTATTAAGGTTAGTGGATGGATAAGATGAGTTAACATACTACCTTACTGATATAGAGACTCAACTAGCTACGTTTTATGCAAAGATCCAGCCTTGGATTCAAACGACTATAGAGAGTGTTGAGGCTAGGATAAGGGCTAAGATAATGGCATTTATGAGTGAGTTACATGCCTAAATTAATACCTTTGAGGGACGGGGGAGTACATAATTTAGCAAGGTACAGGCTCCATATCTATCGGGGATTTAAGAAGGGATGACTACATTATGTATCGTGGTATGCTCTCTTACTGAGAGTCAGTTCCAATCATTCCTCCAATTATCCCCTCATTTACATAGTCATTGCCTCTACATCTACAATGCAGTTTAATCTATTTGCTGAGGAGGATATGGTCTTGATGACTGGGACCAAGAGAGATAGAGATGAAGAGCTACAGAACCCCACTATATTATATAATAAGACCTTGAAAGGGGCCGCCCATGAGTCTAAGGTGTCCACAACAGTAGATGCGCTGAGAAATTATGAGATAGAAGCAGATGCAACTTCTAGACGTGCACCACCACTACCACCACCTCTACCAATTGAGATACCTCTTGCCCCAAAAGGGGCGAGTATGAGATAGACACCTATAGTGTCCCAGGTATGTCCTCTTCCCTTGTTTTGGATTGTAATTATGCATTGGGGATAATGCATCATATTTAGTTGGGGGTGGGGGTGTACCACTACCAAGGGTTTTTCTTGCCATACTTATTTTCCCATCGGATGTGCTATCATAGTAGAATTGATGTGCTTAGGTCATATTGTGTTTTGGATTTTTATATGTGTTATGTTTTTTTTATGTTTAACTAGGAGAAAAATAAGTGACCTAAGGGTAGTTGATGTATATTGATTGTGTTCAAGTGTTTTGGAAAATAATACCCCTCCAAAAAGTTAATTTTAAACTGTGTGGTGTATTTATATGTGTGACCATTATGAAACTTGTTATCTCATTAGGACTTAGGGACAAAAAAATCACAGCCAGCATTTTCATAAACTAGATAGGTAGTAGTTGGTGATATAACCATGTACTATGAGTGTGTTAGATTTCTTACCTAGTTCTCTTTATGCAGTTAATTTAGAACTTGTCTAGTTAGTCTTGCCTAGGTTGTAGGATAGTTTCTTAGGAAACTATCATAGGAAATTTTTTATTTAGTCCACTCTTAGCCTAAATGAACACCTAAATGAAAAGGAGTATCCCTCAATCCCTGTTCAGATCCTGCATAGACCTATTTTTGTTTTCACCTTTAACCTTCCTAGTTTAATTACAATGAACGTATTTTGACCTTGTCCCTCCTTGGACATTGTGCCAAATAAGATGAAGGTGGCTATCATAGGGGTATGTAGTTAAAAATTGGATATGAAGAAGGGTTTGAAAAAGAAAAAAAAGTAGGGTTCGATGTGGTAGAAAAATGGAAAAGTAGAAAAACAAAAAGAAAAAAAAGAAAAAAGAAAAATAAAAAAATAAAGAAATTACACCTAACCTAAATAAGCAATAAAAGAAAAAAGAAGAGAAATAAAAGAAAAGTTGTGGTTGAGAAATGGACCCCAAACATAATTTTAGTGTCAAGGAGGGTTAGTCACTAAATTCCTAAATGTACTATACCTAGCCCCAAGCCTACGTTAGAAGCTGAATAAATTCCTATAGTGATCCTAGTTCGACTGTCCAGAAAACTAAGATAAATAAAATAAGGGAGGGCCTATGGTATTCTATGATCATTGATTGAAAATTCTTTTGTGAGTGTGAGTTTCTCGTTATCGTCCCCACATCAACATGCATTATTATATTGTGATAATAGGACTTTTTTATTGTAAGGGTACACGAGTTGTATTACTAGCTGTTTATCTGTTTGGATAGTGTAACTTGCATATCCGCTTGATTGTTTGTGCCAATGTGATTCCATAGCTTGATTCTTTTGTGTTTCATTGTTGGGAAACATAGATCCACACGGTTGGTTTTGAAAAGCTAAAAACATGAAGGGGTAGTGTTTTAAGCTGAAATTGAATTGACTATCGTAGGTACCTTAGTTTTCTCTTAGTTAATCATTGTTGTGTTATTTTTATTATGTTTGTGTTTCTTTAGGACATGCAAATGTTCTAAGTTGAGGGTGTTGATGTTTCATGGTTTTATGACACTTTCGATGCTTAAAACTATAAAAATATGAAAGTACTTAGGTCATTTTGTTAAATATAATATGTTCTTATGTTTATTTTGCAGGAAATTAGGTTTTAAAGCTAAGAAGATGAAAAAAGAGTTGAAGTGTGCATAAGGCACTACTTACTAGACCACCAATGGGCCATAAGTGCCACTTATGGCCACCACAAGTGGCCTCGTAAGTCTCAGAGAATATAATTTTGAGAAGCTAAAATTGAAGTTTTGGTCTGACATTGATGAAGGTTCACTTATGGAGCTTAAGTACCACTTACGCCGCCGTAAGTTCCAATGTAGGTATCAGAGATTGAAAGTTCAGAGTTTCTACAAGTGAAAATTTTATCTGGCAGTTATGAAGTGGTCACTTATGGCTGTAAGTACCACTTACGTTGTTGTAATTACCATCGTAGGTACAAGTATGGAAGCATAATGAAACTCTAAAGAAGTCTGTTAGTTATGACACCCACTTACTGGACGTAAGTACCACTTACGGCCCGTAAGTAGGTCCATAAGTAACCCCAACCCAGCTTTCCTTATTTGTTTTGATTAGTATTTTTAGGGTTTTTACGTATTCTATTAATACCCTTTTGATGTTTTTGTACTATTTTATGCACTCTTTACATTCACAAACATATATTGATTCTAAGATTCGACTTTTGATCTTGGAATCCTTTGTTCTTGAATATTTGGTTGATTAATAATTTAAGACTTCAGATTTTCTTCTTAAATTGTTGTGAGATTAATCTTATACTTAATTTCATGAATTCCATGGATTTTCATGAAACCATGAGCAACTAAAACTTCTAACTAGGGTTGTGGGAACCCTGACTGAAAAACAAAGTAAAGAAAGTGCAACGTCGTTCTTGAGCAATACTCTTGCATGTATGTGATCATCTTTAATTTAATTGCTTTCCTAACATTGGCTAATATTGAGAACTTACATGTATTCGATACTTACTACAAAAGAGAGGTAGAGATTAGGAAAATAAGATCACGACAGTAATTTAATGCTATGAACCCTTATCTAATTAACTTGACACTCAAAAGATGATAGTTAGAATTGGATCTAAGATAAAGGTTAGTAAGGAGAGACTTTAAGACTCAAAAGGTAAAGAGTGAAATTAACTAAAGGCGTTCACAAGATGGTTAGTGATACATATCTTATCATATTATGCATGCAAGGTATTGGGATAGTTCGACGAAGCACGATAAATCTATGGAGTTAGAAGTCTAGGGGGAACATAGTCCTAATATTCATCTCAGACTGATTTCAACTAAATCGATCAAGACTTAATACTACTTTATTATTTTCACAGCAAAACCCCCATTACTTTCCTGCACTTTTTCGGCTACTTCAATAGATTTGCAAGAGACATTCGGCTTATTCCCAATGGGTTCGACCCCAACCTCTGTAGGGTTACTATATTTGACATCGATTGCATTATACTTCTTGGAGGTGTAGTTTTAGGCGACATCAGTACCCACGGCAGCTGAACATCTCAAACGTGTCGGATTCGACAAATGGAGTAGGGCATTTTATCTGAGAAATAGGTACATTATTATAAATTTAATGTCTTGTTTGAGTTTATTATAATACTATGTCTTACTAAGTGATTTTTTTATAAAGTATAATATAATGACGTCAAACATTGTTGAATCGGTGAATGTAATGTTTGACGTTGAAAGAGAATTTTCCATTGTCACTCTATTTGATGAAATAAATATGAGATTTGCAAAATTATTTCACTAGAGGCGTATAGGGAAAAACAAATATCAAGGTACATCAATTCGGAAAATAAATTATTGGCCCATCAAATATCTAATTACAAGTTTAGTATCAACAATCATAGTGATGTTGCCACAGTCGATCTTCAAAGAACTTAAACATGTAGAGTTTTTGACTTGGATAAAATCTTATCCACATGCTATGGTAGCACTCCAAGCATAATATGGTGTACAATTTGGAAATCAGATCTATGAGTACTCATCTCCATATCATTTATTGAAAAAATGCATAATTATATATTATGAGGATATTAATTCAATGCCTTCTGAAGATTCTTGGATTGTTCCTCCAGAGATTATGAAGAAACAAATACTTCCTCCATATGTTGGTAAATTAGGAAGAAGGCGAATGAAAAGGAGGCATGAAGTCGGCAAATCATTTTCGACAAGAAAAAATAAGTGATCCCTATATAAGACGATCGGCCACAAAAGAACTTTATGCCTGAATTGAAATGCTCCATAATTATTGTGTAGTAAATATTCTTGTTGTTGGTTTAGTTATGAACTTGCTAATTTTAACTCATTTTAATTGATAATGTATGTTATTTATTATATAAAATATGTTGTTATTTATGGTCCAACTACTATTGTATGCATGGGAACAACTTTTGATGAAACATATGTTATATTTGTTGCAACAGATAACTCATTTTTTTAAAAATAATTAAAAAGGTATACACATCTGTTGCAGCAGATTAAAGATATGTTTGATTATTTCTAACATACTTTACAGATGTTTGATGTGAAATGTTTTATATCAAACCATGACTAGTAATAAAAAAAGTTATTTAACTATAATGAGCTTCCAATTTATAAGTTTAATTACAATCTAAAAAAAGATTACAATTAATTTGTGCATCAATAAAAAAAGATAATAAAAAAATACAACACAGTACTAAAATATTTTTATTAGATGACCCATTTGTTTCAATAGATAAGTCATCTATTGGAAGAAATCAAACCACTAGCAAGACTTGTTTTGATTTCTTCCAATAAGTGAGTCATCTATTGCAACAAATATATCTATTTGATAATTTTCAACAAATAAGTTAATTGTTGCAATATGTTAGTCATCTGTTGCAATATTTGTATATGTTTGAGTAATTTAATGCAAAATGCTTCATATTAAACCATGATTAGTAATTACAAAATTAATTTAACTATAATTTTCTTTCAATTAATAAGTTCAGTTACTATTTTAACTAATTTCATAGTAATTACATGTCAAATTAATTGTATTCCTCCTAACTAGAGTGGTCAACTGACTAATTTGATGTGAAATGCTTTATATTAAACCATAATTAGTAATAAACAAATTGATTTAACTACAATTAGCTTTCAATGTATAAGTTCAATTACAATCTCAATGAATCGCATAACAATTACATGATCAATTAAGTGTATTCGTCCTAAATAAAATTATGAATTAACTAATTTGATGTGAAATTCATCATATTAAACCATAATTAGTAATTAAAAATAATTGAACTATAATTGTCTTTCAATTAATAAGTTTAATTATATTTTTAATTAATTTCATAGTAATTACATGTTCAATTACGTGTGTTCGTCCTAAAGAGAGTGATCAATTGACTAATATGAGGTGAAATGCTTCATGTTAAACCATGGTTAGTAAATAAAAATTAATTTTAACTATAATTAACTTTAAATTAAAATGTTCAATTATAATTTTAATTTATTTCATAGTAATTACATGTCCAATTCATCCTAAATAAAGTGATCAATTGAATAATTTGATATGAATTGTTTCATATTAAACCACGATTAGTAATTAAAAAAAATAATTTTAACTATAATTAGCTTTAATTTAATAAGTTCAGTTACAATTATAATTAATTTCATAGTAATTACATGTCAAATTAATTGTATTCATCCTAAATAAAGTGATCAATTGATTAATTTGATGTTAAATGTGTCATATTAAATCATGATTAGTAATAAATAAATTGATTTAACTATAATTAGCTTTCAATCTATAAATTCAAATACAATTTTACCTAATTTCATAGTAATTGCATGTCCAATTAAATATATTCTTCCTAAATAGAGTGATCAATTTTTTTAATTTGATGTGAAATTCTTTGTATTAAATCATGATTAGTAATAAAAAAATTATTTAACTACAATTAGCTTTCAATTTATAAGTTCAATTACAATCTCAATGAATTACATAGTAATTAGATGATCAATTAAGTGTATCTGTTCTAAATAGAATATTTAATTGACTAATTTTATGTAAAATGTTTCATGTAATTAATAATTAAAAAATTGATTCAAGTATAATTAGCTTTTAGTTAATAAGGTCAACTACATCTTTAATTAATTTTATAGTATTTAGATGTCCAATTAAGTGTATTCGTCCTAAATAGAGTGATCAATTAACTAATTTAATATGAAATATTTATATTAAAACATGATTAATGATTAAAAATTTAATTTTAACTATAATTAACTTTAAATTAATTAGTTAAATTACAATATTAATTAATTTCATAGTAATTGCATCTCTAATTAAGCATATTAATCCTAAATAAAGTGATCAATTGACTAATTTGACGTGAAATGCTTCATAATAAATCATGATTAGTAATAAACAAATTGATTTAACTACAATTAGCTTTCAATTTATAAGTTCTTTTACAATCTCAATGAATTACATAGTAATTATATGATCTGCTAATTTGTAACACCCAATACTTTTTTCAAGCTTAAATTCGCTCCTAGAATGTCAAGAACTAGCTTCAAACATGAATACCGTTTTATTCCTATGGAATTGTCAAGATTTTTATTTTTCATTGAGTGGGAAATTGAATAAGCTTTCCATCGATATAAAATTCGCCCAAATCCGACACTCAAGCAAAGAATTATGGCCATTTTAGTAAGATAGTGTGCCACCTGAGCCATCAGCGCGTCGCGGAGCCAGAAAAAATGAAAATCGTCAAAATCCAGTGATCCTCAACGATCATGGCGCGTCGGGCCAAGGCTCAAAATAGAAATGGTCCTTTCAGTGTTCCAATGCGATTCCACCGCATCGCAGTGCCCTTCCAGTTCGCATCTAAGGTGGCAACGCGATACCACTGTGCCGTGCCACCAACCATCTCAGTCGTCCACTTTTCAATGAGCTGGCGTGATTTCATTGCGTTGCGCCAGCATGTAAAATCGAGATTTTATTCAGGTTTCATTATTTAATTTCAGGGACCATTTGATAATTTTTCAAAGCCCCAATCAGCCTAAATAAAGGATTTATACCCTTAATGGCCAAAATTGCTCATTATGTTCACTATTCCTCAAGAACAAAAGCTCTCTCTCAAATTAACAAACCCTAGTCTCAAGAAATTAAGGTCAATTTCAAGAAGCCCTCCAAGAACTTCAAGAACTCATCAAATTAAGGTATGTTTGATGTTCATTCATGGGTCCCTTTCACCCATGAAGTCCAAGAATCCTTTTCCAAAGTACAAAGATTAATAATTTTATGATTTTCCTGCATGAAATAAACCCAATTCATGTTCATGATGTTAATTAGGCTCTAAATCATGTTTAATTATAAGTTTTCATGGAATTGAAATGGTTATATAATGAATTATATGAATTTTATGCTAAAACCCTAGGATTGAAATTGAGTATTGTATCCATGATTACATGTGTGCTCCCCATGTGTTTGATAAAATGCCTATGTGAAGGAAATAGTGTCATTGTAACATAATAACATGTATACCCCAAGCATGTACAAGTAGATGCCTTACAAGTGTTTGATAAATTGTCTATGAGAATGAAATAATGCCATTATAGCATGCCAACATGTATTCCCCATTCATGTATAAGTTAATGCGTTACAAGTGGTTGTTGACATGTCTTAATGAGTGAATTATGAATAAGTGAACAGTGTTATGTTATTCAAGATTATGCTATGCTTTACTTTTATGCTATTGAGTCCTGGTGGTATGTAATACCCAATAATTTAACTGATTAACTAGAGCTAGTGTCAGTTTCAAGATAATCTCAGTCATGCCATGATCAGTAGAATTTTTTCAATTACAGAACTTAGGAAAACTCAGTAATCTCAGTATCTGTCCAATCCAGTTTCAGTAATTAGTTTAGAAACTCAGTGGCATTCAATCAGATAACAGAATTCAGTAGTATTCCGTTAGCCAACGAAACCCAATAAACTCAGTTAGATCATCCAGGTAACATGATCAGTAATAGATTCATCCCAGTCTAGTACAGTTTATGAATCAGTTCAGTGTCTATTCAGTTGGGAGAAGGATTTAGCACCGACAGAGAGCAGGGATAACAGCTTCCCCGTTAGTTAGGCAGAGTCGTTAGTAGTAGTCCTTGTACTCCAGAACTGTGTAGCCAGTGCAGAATGAGGAGTCACCCATCAGATTAAGGCTTGGCTACCTCCCAGGGGTCATCCATCAGATTAGGCTTGACTTTCTGTTCAGGGTCACCAGTTAGATAGGCTTGACCATTGCAGTGTCTTTACCCGTGGCATGGTACTGACACCCTTCCAGCTGAGGTTACAGGATGGGCCACACTAGTTCAGATTTGGGGCATGTCAATTACATGATTACTTCCCACAGCTTCAGTTTCAGTTTCAGTCTCAGTCTTCATAATATAACTCAGTTCAGAATTTTAGAAATCAGGACTGTCAGATCCAGTCACTCAGCTCAGTAAAGAACTTAGATAATTCTACAAATTCAGGACTATTAGATACAATCAATCAACATCAATATCAGTAGATTCAGGGATCACCCGCTAGATAGGCCTGATCTCAAAGGTCACCCATTCGATAGGATCGACCCTACAGTAGTTATTAGTAATCCAGTACTAGTAGATCTAGTTATCAGTATTACAGTGTCAGTAAACTCGGATAACAGTTAGACAATATTCAGAACTCATTATTCAGTGTTATTACGACTTCAGTTATAGTTATATACTCATGCATGCATTCTCACTTAGTCATGTTCACGTTACTTAGTCAGTTATAGTTCATGCAGATGAGCCCTTGCATCTAGACTTACCTGATCTAGCATACCAGTACATTCCCATGTACTGACGCATATTTTTATCTTGCGCTATGGTGTCTTATACAATAGTTTCAGACACACAGGATCCCGATCACCCTTAGCAGTTCAGATTCAGCCAGCGGCAGTAGACTTAGCAGTGAGTCCTCATCATTCAAGGATGTTGCTTATTTTATTATTGCATTAGATTTAGTATTTTAGTAGATAGAGTTAGTGGGAGATTATCCCATCAAATCCACAGTTCAGACAGATTAGAGGCTTTTCAGACTAGAGTATTTTCAGACAGTTATTTTGGTTTTGGTGTTGTTATACCTTCTACAGTTGTATTTTAGTTTTGAACCTTATGGCAAGTTTCTACTAAATTTCTGTATTTTACAGTATTATTATCTAGTTATTGCAGCATGGTACCATTCATGGGTTAGGTTGTGGTCCTTCGAGATTATGAGCACCGTGTAGCATCCGGGATTCAAAATCCCAGGTCGTTATCAACTAAGTGTATAACCTCTTTTTACAAATTATAACCTATTACAACAGATGTCTATATATGTTTGTTAATTTCCAAAAGATAAGACATTTGTTGCAATAGGTTAGTCATCTATTAAAACAAATGTCTATACCTACTTGATAATCTCCAAGGCTCCAACAGATGAATCATCTGTTGCAACAGGTTAGTCAACTGTTGCAATATATATCTATATTTATTTGATAATTTCCAACATATAAGACATTTATTTCAACAGGTTAGTCATCTGTTGAAGCAAATGTCTATATCTATTTGATAATACAAATAGATGAGTCATCTATTACAATAGGTTAGTTATCTGTTTCAAATGATTTTTCTATTTATTTGATAATCAACTTGTTGCAACAGATGTCTATATTTTTTTATTAATTCTAATAGATGATTCATCTATTGTAACAGGTTAGTTATATATTGTAACAAATATTTATATCTGTTGAATTATTTTCAACAGAGGAGTCATCTGTTACAATGCAAGAGGTGTCTACATTTATTTGATAATTTTCAACAAATAAGTCATTTGTTGCAATACGTTAGTTATCTGTTGCATTACAATAGATTCTTATATCTGCTTAGTGTTTCCAACAGATGAGACATCTGTTGCAATAGATAATGCATCTTTTGCAATATTTGAACTTAGTAATCAATTTTTAGTAATAATTTATATATTTTCAAATCTAAAGATAAAATAGAATTCATGAAAAATAAATAAACATCATTTTAAATTACTAAACTATTGTCACCACCAAAGAAATAATATCATTAACTACAATACTAAAAATAAAATTTGTCCTCACCAATATTGTTACATATCTAGATAAACAAATTACAAGTCATATCAAGGCTCCAAACTTTTACATGCTACCCAACAGCCCAAACCTTTTGCATTTTTGCCACTGTATTGTCATTCAATAAAGTCCTTAGAGTTGTTATAGCAGTGCTAGTTATCAAATGCTCAATAAATGCAAGCGAATATGACCTACATACGCCACCAGTCTCATTTTTTGAAAGGTCCCATTTTCGACCTTCAAAAGTTGATTCATTGAGCAACTTTTCTAGCAAGTAATTCATTATACCACCTTGCTTTAACAATTTTGGGAACAACTCCAACAGAGGGTCCATGCAAAATAAAAATGTCCACATTTCAAAAATGGGTATATTACAGTTGTAAACATTCATTACACTTTTAATCATGAAAATCTAAATGGTCATAAAATGATTACTCTTCAAGGCCATCACTGCAAGAATCCTCTTTGCCCTAGTCAATTCCATGGAACCTAGATATGTTCTCTTCCCTATACAATAGTCAATCATATCCTCATCCCATTCAAACTTAGCAAGTATATCCTTAATTTTTCTACCACCAGGAGTTGTTGCTTCTTCATTGAGTTTGTTGTACATACTTAAGAAGTTACTGTAGGAGTTGACGTCCATGATCCTATCTCTGAGATCATAGTACTCAGTGAATTTAAGGTGTCTGTCCCTCACGAGGTAAACAATTTTATCAATATATTGATATAAGAATACAATTTAAATAAGTTAGTAACTTCTAATAAAGGTAAAAAAAATACAACAGATAGCCCATTTATTGCAATAAATAACTCATTTGCTACAACAAATATGTCATCTATGCAACAAATGGTCATATGTTGCATAGGTTCTCTAAACCTATCAACAGATTACTCATCTACAACAACTTATGCAATATATGGGTAATCTGTTGTAACAGATGGTCAATCTATTGCAATAGATGAGTCATTTGTTGCATAAGTTCTCTAAACTTGTTAATAGATAACCCATATATTGCAACTTATGCAACAGATGAGTCATTTGTTACATATGTTCTTTGAACATGTTAATAGATTACCCAATCTACTACAAACTAATGCAACAGATGACTTAGAAGGTTAGATATAAAATAGGTAGAAGGTTAGAAAAATAAACTTACCCAGTCGTCATACCAGTGCTCCATATATGTTATGTTCTAGATGTCTTTTCACCTAATTTATGCATGGGGTAGACTTCTGGGGAATTTTTGGATTTAATCAGTGTGTTCAGCTTAGAATTCTTGATGGTTTTCACCAACTTATAGATATTCACCTTCTTCAGTTATCCTTGCTCTCTTGTGGCCCATTGAATTTGCTCAATATTGGAAGGAAGATGATTTGCAATTTTTCTTAACTTAATATTTAATAGTATCTTGAAAATTATCTTTCTTGCTCTTAACCTCTAATGGAGCGAATGACTTTGTCAACTTACTTGATGGTATGATACCCCTTTTAGATATCACTTCCTTTACAACAACAGTCAGAGCATCAATGCTTTTAATCAAGTTATCATATCTCTCCTTAAATTCTTGGCATTTACAAGTAGAACATGAGTTTAAAGAGGGACCAAAAGAGGTGGTATGCCTACTAAAAGGGATGAATCCACCATATCTACCACCAGTATGACCATCAGTATGGTCAACTCTTTATTTAAATAAATTTTCATGAGCATCGTCAACATGATCATCACCACCCTAACATGTAACACCCCAAATTTTGTTCCTTAGAAATTTTCTTGATTTTCAGCTTACTGCGTAACCTATGACTCATCTTACGAGTCGTAATATGTCATTACGAGTCATATGATGCTAAATAATAGGTAACCAGTATGTTATCCAAAGTCTCTGACCTGAGTACAACTAGGACATGACAAGTCGTACGGATATTTTACAAGCCATAGGGTCCCTTTCATAGATAAAATAGTATAATTATTTCTTGTTTTTGATGTGCCTATGATTAAACCTCACAAGTCATAAGGTCTGATCACTAGTAATATGGTACGGCTCATAGTTAGACCAGTGTGGATGCCTTATGCTACTGTCCAAACTATGACTTTGACGAGTTGTAATATGTCCTCACTAGTCGTAGGGTGACTCATCATCACTAGCCATAAATTTTCAGTTTTTAATTAAGGACACTTTGGATATTTCCCTCTGTCCCCAACTTAGACCCCACGTCCATAAAATAACAAAAAGGGGTTATTTCTATCCTTTATCAATCAATTACAACTCTTAAACACTCTCAAATCCCTAAGTCAAGAACACCTAAGGTTTCAAAGAAATTGCCAATTAGAGCATCCAAGGATTGATTTCTCTTTGTAATTATTAATATCTCAGGCATATTACTCTTCTACAAAGTTTATTTTTTTAAAAGCATGTATTTGCAATTGTTTTAATGTGATTAAATTGTGGTTTATGAATGTGGATTGAGGGTTTTGAGCCTTAATGAATGATTTGTTTTTCCTATGGCTTTTATGAATGATTCTTGGTTTAAATTAATGGTTTTGAACTATTTGGGGGTGCATGGGTGTGGTTAATTAGAATAAGGGTCATGGATTTCCCTAAATTGATGGTTTTGAATATTGTAATTGGTATAACCTTAACCCAATCTTGTAAAACTTGTTTTGAACATGAAGTTATGCACATCGGACTACTTTTTGAACCATTGCATGATACCAAAAGGCTATTGAAACATAATGGTTTTGATTTAATAAACAAAAAGGGTCATTGTAAGACCCCACAGAATCCTAATTTTTTGAGTCCTTTAAATCATGACAAAAGAGGTCCCAGACTTAGAAAAATTCAACTAAGTGTTAGGACTTAGTCATTTCTAAAGTCCTCAAACTTTGAGGAATTTATTCACGACCTTCCCGACCTTAGAAAGTTAGTTTTTAAGTTAATCCATATTGGGGAAGTCAATAGTACATCTCATGTGAGTTTTGGAAATTTTGGATTAGCGTAAGGGCGTGTTTAGAATTCAAAAATAGTGGCTTGAGGCGATAAGCCCGCGGTGCCCTGCCCAGAGCAGCACTCCAGAGCCCGCGGCGCCTCGCCTAGAGTGGTGCTCCAGAACCCGAGGCACCATGGCAAGTAGGCCAGTGTATTTTCATGCAGTTATGTTCCGCATTTTTAAGGGCAAATGGGTCCTTTCCCTTTACCTAATAGCTCCATAACAGGGGATTAAAGCCCCAAATAGCAAAATTGCTCATCCTTCTCACAAAATCCTCTCAAGAACAAGCCCTAGCTTTATCAAGCTCAAGAATCAATCCCCAAGAATTCACCATGATTTTCACAAAATTAACAAGAAAGGTATGTTAAATGTTCATCCAAAGGTTTCCTTTCACTTTTGGAGTTCAAGAACCCTTTTTAAAATCTCAAGTTTATAGTTTCATGAATTACATAAACCAATTAGGTTATTTTCATGTTCATGTTGTTGTATGGGTTTTCAATCCAAGATTTACTTGTGGTTCTCATGAATATAAAATACCATATATGTAATTGTTGTAATTCCCATTTTGAAACTCTTGAATTGTGAATTTATGGTTATAGTCATCATACATCAACATATTATTCAGGCCGAAGTACAATATTATACCTCCTAGGTGTTTGAAACAATGCTTAGTTGAGTTAATTTTGCAATCATGATTCATTGGTGGTCCTAGTGTTGAATTTATGCTATTACTACATACTTAAATTACTATCATGCTAAAACTATGCCTTGCAAGTGTTTGATGGAATGCTTATGTGAGTGATATAGTGTAATTTTAACATGTTAGCATGTACTCCTACTCAATGATTGCATTGTGAATAGTTGATCATTGACATGTTTTCAAGTATTACCATATTTTATGATTATTAATGCTATCGAGTCCTGAGGGTATTTAATACCCGACAATCTGCTGTTTACCTAGAATTTCAGTAGCTATAAAGTAGTATCAGTAGTGTCATGAATAGTAGAATTTAGTCAATTAACAGAACTCAGTAAAACTCAGTTAGTTAGCAGTACTAAGTGAACTCAGTCCAGTTCAGCCAGTCAACACAATTAGTGTCAGTTCATTCAAGCCTAGTACTATTTAGAAATCAGTTCATGGTTCTTTCAGTCAGGAGTAGGATTCAGAACCGAGTGAACCTAAAGGTAGGGGCATTCCTGCCAGAGAAGGTTTGACCTTTAGTAGCAATCCCTATGTTACAGAACTACGTAGCCAGTGTAGCTTGAGATATCTTCCCTCCAAATAAGGGTAGATACTTCTCGTACGAGCCTTCTTGCCAGTGAGGGTTAACAAAATGTCTTCCTACCAGATAGGGTTTACTCATAGCTATTGTTAGTATTCCTTGGTACGGTGCTAACACCCTTCCAACTGGAGTCCCAGGTTGGACCCCAACTCAGTTTATAATTGGGGTATGTCGGTTAAATGAACACTCTTACACTTTTAGTTTCAAACTCAGTATAGAACTCAGTTCAGTTCTATAGAATCAGGACTATTAGACACAGTCACCCAGCTCAGTACAGAACTCAGTTCAGTTCTACAGGATCTGGATTATTAGACACAGTCACCCAATTATCAAAAATTCAGTTATAAATAACCTTAGATATCGGTTACTCAGTTATTGGAACTCAGTACTCAATTTTAGTGTAATCTCAGAAATAGCATATCCGCTTGCGTGTAGCATTGCATACTCAATAATTATTGCATGTTCAGTTAGTCATGTATTCTTACTCAGTTATATTCTTATCACTCAATCAGCTATTGTTCATGCATATGAACCCATGCATATAGCCTTACCTCACTTAGTATACTGGTACATTCAAAGTACTGACGCATACTTTTTTCTTTACGCCATGATATCTTATATCATAGGTTCAGACGCATGGGCTCCTGACCGTACTTAGCAGTTCAAACTATCAGCGGAAGATACAGTGGTGGGTCTTCATAGTTTGAGGACAAAGTTCATTTATTTCATTAGTTCAGTATGTTCAGTAGCCGGAGTTAGTCAGGGGCTTGTCCTATCAACTCCTTATTCAGACAGTTAGAGGCTTTCAGACTAGATTTTCTTAGACAGTATGCAACTTTGTTTTTCGTATTTCTATCTAAATTTTAGTATTCATATTAGTATTTTGAGAACCCTATGGAATTTCAGTTATACTTTCATATTATTTCAGTATTATTATTCAGTGCTCATAGCAGGTACTAATCATGGGTTAGCTTGTGATCCTTCAGGGTCGTAAGCATCGTGTGGCATTCAGGGTGCAGACTCAGGGTGTTAAAAACTTGGTATCAGAGCCTAAGGTTCAATAGATTCCTAGGAGTCTAAAATTCACGTCAAATAGAGTATTGTGCATGGGTGTGTAGCATGCCACACTTATGGACAAAAAGCTATAAGGAATTTTAGGAAAAGTTTCCCTTCTTTCAGTGCTCATACTGTACGAGTGAGCATGAGCTTAAGTTAAACTCTATGTCTAATCCAATGTTTCCTTTTGTTTACAGAATATGCCTCCCAAAAGAACTCACGGAAGGGGAACTGGAAATCAGCTAGCACCTCAGCCCGTTCAGGCAGATCCCCTGGACGAGCATGTTTCACATGCAGAGTTTAGAGCATCTTTCACCATTTTAGCTCATTCTGTGGTAGCCTAAAATGAATGCCCAGTTGCCACTCAGTCCAACCCAGTGGCCAATACTGCTGTAGCTAGAATTTAAGACTACACCCGAATGAATCCTCTATAATTTACAGGATCTAAATCTAAAGGGAACCCACAAGAACTCCTTGACATAGTGCAGAAAGTCACAGATATCGTTGGGGAAACTTCCAGTGAGAGTGCAAAGTTAGTTGCATATCAATTGCAGGATGTGGCTCACACATAGTTTAAATAGTGGAAGGAAGATAGAGGCACAGATATAAGTCCCGTAGAATGTGAGGAGTTTGCTACTGCTTTTCTTGATAGATTCTTCCTACTAGAGTTAAGAGAAGCTAAGGTTTTAGAGTTTGTTAATATGAGACAGGGCAACATGAGAGCGAAAGAGTATTCTCTCAATTTTACTTAGTTAGCCAGATATGCTCCTCATGTGATAGTAGATAGCAGATAGTAGATATAAGATGAGTAAGTTTATGTCGGGTGTGTCTAACAGTGTGGTCAAGGAGTATAGGACCACAATCCTGATTAAGAAAATGGACATATCCAGGCTCATGGTTTATTCCCAACAGATAGAAGAGGCCAAGAATAAGGATAAGAAGAAGGAGAATAAAAAAGCTAGAACAGGTAGCTTCAAATTTACTCAGCCTAAGTCATAGGGCGATAATCGTTCGCAGTTTTGCCTAAAATCTTTAGCTCTAGCTCCATTCTCGGCTAGTGCTCTAGTGCCAAAATTCAAATAGGGTAATAGAGATAGAGCATCAGGCCTTAAATCCCAGGGCAGTATTAACAGTGCCCGAACCAATCCCCTTTGCCAGAAGTATGGCAGAAACCATCAGGGTATCTGCAGAACTGGCAGCGATGTATGTTTTGGATATGACAAACCAGGCCATAGGGTCAGAGAGTGTCCTCGGGTGGGTTCGAAGAGTAAGCATAATCATCCCTCAACTCAATCCAGTCGCCTGAATCAGTAGGGTGCCGCTTCTAGTGCCACTAGTGGGAAATGCCCAAACAGACTCTATGCACTTCAGTTCCGACAAGATCAGGAAAGTTCTCCTAATATGGTCACTGGTACATTATAATTTTATCACTTACATGTTTATGCTTTGCTAGATCCAGAAGTTTTTTTTCCTTTGTAACTCCTTATATAGATGTTGACTTTGGAGTCAATCCCGAAATCCTAGCAAAGCCCTTTTAAGTCTCTACCCCAGTGGGTAAATCTATCATATCTTGGTAGGTATACAAGAACTGTCTAGTTATGGTATTTTAGAAAGTTACTTCAGCAGACTTAGTAGAGCTAGAGATGACAGATTTTGATGTAATTCTCGGCATGGATTGGCTTCATCCATGCTATGCTTCAGTTGATTACAAAAATAGAATTTTCTATATTTAGTTTTCAAATGAACCTGTCCTAGAATGGAGAGGTAGCACCTCAGTACGTAGGGGTCAGCTTGTTTTATACCTTAGGGTGAGAAAAATAATATCCAAGGGGTGTGTCTATCATCTCGTTTGCATCAAGAGATCTAGTTCAGAGACTCCTAACTTTGAGTCGGTTTAAGTAGTAAATGAATTCTCAGATGTGTTCCCTGACGATCTTCCTAGAGTCCCTCTCAAAAGGAAAATTGACTTTAAAATAGACCTTCTTCCAAATACTCAGTCAATCTCTATCCCGCCATACAGAATAGCCCCGACAGAACTCAAAGAATTGAAAGAACAATTGAAAGATCTCCTAGATAAAGAATTCATTAGACCCAGTGTTTCCCTGTGGGGCACATCAGTTTTATTCATGGTAAGAAATATGGTTCTCTTAGAATGTGTATAGACTACCGTCAGTTGAACAAAGTCACAGTTAAGAACAAATATCCACTACCTAGAATTGATGACTTGTTTGACCAACTTCAGGGTGTCAGTTACTTTTCTAAAATAGACCTCAGATCAGGCTATCATCAGCTCAGAGTCAGGGAATGTGATATTTTGATAATAGCTTTCCTAACTCGGTATGGTCACTTCGAATTTCTAGTCATGCCCTTTGGTCTTACCAATGCCCCATCAACTTTTATGGACTTGATGAACCGCGTGTTTAAGTAGTGTTTGGATATGTTCTTCATAGTCTTCATAGATGATATTCTTGTCTATTTCCATAGTGAACACGATCATGCAGACCATTACAAGATAGTATTATAGACTCTCAGATCCCATTAGTTGTTCGCCAAATTTATTCAATGAGAATTTTGGCTAAGGTCAGTAGTTTTCCTTAGTCATATAGCTTTCGGTGAAGTCATTAGAGTGGATCCTCAAAAGATCAAAGCAGTAAGAAACTAACCTAGACCCATCTCTCTATCAGATATCAGAAGTTTCTTGGGCTTGGCTGGCTATTACTGATGGTTTGTTGAAGGATTTTTATTTATAGCATCCCTCATGTCCAAATTAACTCAAAAGAAAGTCAAATTCCAGTGGTCAAATTCTTGTGAGAAGAGTTTTCAGGAGTTGAAGATTCGACTCACTACAGCCCCAGTTTTGACTTTACTAGATGGCTCAGATGGATTTGTTGTTTATTGTGATGCTTCCAGAGTTGGTTTGGGGTATGTTTTGATGCAGCGAGGTAAGGTCATAGCCTATGCCTCTAGACAGCTTAAGCCCTATGAGAAGAATTATCCCACCTATGATCTTGAGTTAGCAGTTGTAGTATTTGCCTTAAAGATTTGTAGGCATTACTTGTATGGAGTACATATTGATGTGTTCACAGACAATAAAATCCTGCAGTATGTGTTTTCTCAGAAAAGATTTAAACCTACGTTAGGAGAGGTGGTTTGTATTGTTGAAAGATTAAGACATGAGTATTCTGTATCATCCGGTCAAGGACAATATAGTGGTTGATGCTCTTAATAGATTGTTCATGGGTAGTGTGGCTCGCGTTGAGGATGGTAAAAAGAAGTTAGTTCAGGAAGTTTATCAGCTTACCCAACTAGGTTTCCGCTTAGTCGATTCAGCAGAGGGTAGTGTCTGGGTACATAATAGTTCGGAATCATCTTTGGTTTTTGAAGTAAAATAAAAGTAGTACAGGGATCCCAGTCTTGTTAAGCTAAAGGAGTTAGTTAAAGATTAGAAAGTAGAGGTTTTTTCCCAAGGGGGAGATGGTGTGTTGCGTTGTCAGGGTATATTATGTGTTCCATGTATGGATAGCATGAGGTAGCAAATTCTTAAAGAAGTGCGTGGTGCACGTTACTCAATTCATCCAGGGGCCACTAAGATGTACCACAATTTGTGGGATATCTATTGGTGGAGTGGGATGAAGAGGTATATTACAGAGTTTGTGGCTAAGTTCTCTATATGTGTACAGGTGATTACTGAGCACCAAAAGCCCAGTGGTTCCATACAGGAGTTCAGTATTCCCACTTAGAAGTGGGAGGAGGTGAACATGGATTTTGTGATGGGTTTGCCCCATACCCGTCTCTAGCATGATTCGATTTGGGTTATTGTAGATAGAATGACCAAATTCACTCATTTCTTGCCAGTTCATACCTCTTACTCAGTCAAGGATTATGCCAAGCTCTATGTCAGAGAGTTGGTCAGATTACACGGAGTTTTATTGTCCATCATTTCAGATAGAGGTATGAAATTCACCTCTCACTTTTGAAAAGCCTTCCAAAAGGGTCTTGGTACCCAAATTCATCTCAGTACAACCTTCCACCCTCAGATAGATGGTCAAGCAGAAAGGACCATTCAGACTCTAGAAGATATATTGAGAGTGTATGTCACCAACTATAAGGGCAGTTGGATTACCACTTACCTTTGATTGAGTTTGCGTATAATAACAGCTATCCCTCCAGTATTTAGATGGCTCCATTTGAGGCTCTTTATGGGAGGAGATGCAGATCTCCTATTGGTTGGTTCGAAGTAGGTGAGACCGCAGTAGTAGGGACTAACTTGGTGTTTGATGCCTTAGAAAAGGTGCAGTTAATCAGAGAAAGGATTAAGACAGCCCAGAGCCGACAGAAATCATATGCAGATATGCAAAAAAAGGATCTTGAGTTTGAGATTGGGGATTATGTGTATTTGAAAATCTCTCCTATGAAAGGAGTAAAAAAAATTGGCAAGAAAGGGAAGCTCAGTCCCTAACATATCAGACCTTATCGAATTCTTAGCTATTTCAAAAAGGTAGATTACGAGCTTGAGTTGCCTTCAGACCTAGCTTCAGTGCACCCAGTGTTTCATGTCTCCTTGGTAAAGAAATACATTGGCGACCCAGCAGTTTTAGTCCTTATAGAAAGTGTAGATATTCAGAGCAGTGTCTCTTATGAGGAAATCCCAGTTAAAATCCTTGATCATTAGATTCGTAGACTAAGGAACAAAGAAGTTCCTTTAGTTAAGGTTCTTTGGTAGAATCAGTCTGTTGAGGGAGCTACTTGCGAAAAAGAAGCAAATATGTGAACCAAGTATCCTCACCTCTTCTCCACAAACTCAGAATCAGCTCAAGGTAACAGTTTTACCTGAATTTACTCAGTTCCACGATCAGATCTCCTTTATAACTTTGTATTGATTCAGTTGCATAGCCTTCTCATATCATCATACCTTTATGAAATAGTACAGTCATGCGTCATGTCTTCATAATTCAGTCATGCTTCAGTTATGCATGTTCAGTATGATAACTCAGTATATCAGTAGTTTTAATCATATGGTCATGCTTCAGTCGTGCATGTTTAGTGTATGAATTCAGTCTATTAGTATTTTTAGCTTAGTCAGTCTCATTCGAGGATGAATATTCCCAAGGGGGAGATATTATAAGACCTGGTAAATCCTAATCATTTGAGTCCTTTAAAGCATGCCAAAAGAGGTCCCAGACTTAGAAAAATTTAGCTAAGTGTTAGGACTTAGTCATTTCTAATGCCATCAAACTTTAAGGAATTTATTCACGACCTTTCTGACCTTAGAAAGTTATTTTTTAAGTTGATCTATGATTGGAGAAGTCAATAGTACATCTCGGGTGAATTTTGGAATTTTTGGATTAGTGTAAGGGCGTGTTTGGAATTCAGAAACAGTGGCTTGAGGCGATAAGCCCGTGGTGCCCTACCTAGAATAACGCTCCAGAGTCTGCGGTTCCTTGCCTAGAGTGGCACTCTAGATCCCACGGCGCCCTGGCTAGTTCGGCTTGTGTATTTTTCTGCAGTTATGTTCCATATTTTTAAGGGCAAATAGGTCTTTTTCCTTCACCCAATAGCTCCATAACACGGGATTAAAACCCCAAATAGCAAAATTGCTCATCCTTTTCCCAAAATCCTCTCAAGAACAAGCCCTAGCTTCATCAAGCTCAAGAACCAAGCCTTAAGAATTCACCACAATTTTTACAAAATTAACAAGCAAGGTATGTTAAGTGTTCATCCAAAGGTTTCCTTCCACCCTTGGAGTTCGAGAACCCTTTTTAAAATCTCAAGTTTATAGTTTCATAAATTACATGTACCAATTGGGTTGTTCTCATGTTCATGTTGTTGTATAGGTTTTCAATCCAAGATTTACTTATGGTTCTCATGAGTATTTCAATCCAAGATTTACTTATGGTTCTCATGAGTATAAGATACCATGTATGTAATTATTATAATCCCCATGTTAAAATTCTTCAATTGTGAATTTATGGTTATAGTCATGATGCATCAACATATTATTCTTGTCCAAGTACAAGATTGTGCCTCCTAGGTGTTTGACAAAATGCTTAGTTGAATTAATTTTGCAATCATGATTCATTGGTGGTCCTAGTGTTGAATTCTTCCTATTACTACATGCTTAAATTACTATCATGCTAAAACTATGCCTTGTAAGTGTTTGATGGTATGCCCATGTGAGTGGAATAGTGTAAGTTTGACATGTTAGCATGTACTCCTATTCAATGATTGCATTGTGAACAGTTGATCATTGCCATGTTTTTAAGTATTGCCATATTTTATGATTATTATTACTATCGAGTCCTAGAGGTATTTAATATCTGATAATCTAGCTGTTTACCTAGAATTTTAGTAGCTACAAAGTAGTCTCAGTAGTGTCATAAATAGTAAAATTCAGTCAGTTAACAGAACTCAGTAAACTCAGTCGGTTAGCAGTACTCAAGGAACTCAGTCCAATTCATCCAGTCAACACGATCAGTGTCAGTTCAGTCAAGCCCAGTATATTTTATAAATTAGTTTAGGGTCCTTTCAGTTGAGAGTAGGATTCAGCACCGAGCAAACCCAGGGATAGGGGCATTCCTTCCAGAGAGGGTTTGACCTTTAGTAGCAATCCTTGTGTTACAGAACTACGTAGCCAGCGTAGGTTGAGATATCTTCCTGCCAGATAATGGTTGACACATCTCGTACGAGTCTTCTTTCCAGTGAGGGTTAACAAAATATCTTCCTCCCAGATAGGGTTTACTCATAGCCATTGTTAGTATCCCTTGGCACAGTGCTAACACCCTTCCAACTAGAGTCACGAGTTAGACCCCAACTCAGTTTATAATCGGGGTATGTCAGTTGGATTAACACGCCTACAGTTTCATTTTTAGACTCAATATAGAACTCAATTTAGTTTTACAGAATCAGGACTGTCATACACAGTCACCCAGCTCAGTACAAAACTCAGTTCAATTCTAGAGGATCAGGATTGTCAGACACAGTCACCCAATTATCAAAAATTTAGTTATAGTAACCTCAGATATCAGTTACTCAATTATCATAACTCAGTACTCAGTTTTAGTGTAATCTCAGAAACAGCATACCTGCATGCGTGTAGCATTGCATACTCAGTAATTACAGCATGTTCAGTTAGTCATGTATTCTTACTCAGTTATATTCTTATCACTCAGTCAGCTATTGTTCATGCATATGAACCCATGCATACAGCCTTACCTCACTTAGCATACCAATACATTTAAAGTACTGACGCATACTTTTTTCTTTATGCTATGATATCTCATATCATAGGTTCAGACGCATGGGCTCCTCACCGTACTTAGTAGTTTAAACTATCAGCAGCATATATAGTGGTGAGTCCTCATAGTTCGAGGACAAAGTTCATTTATTTCATTAGTTCAGTATGTTTAGTAGCCAGAGTTAGTTGGGGGCTTGTCCCATCAACTCCTTATTCAGACAATTAGAAGCTTTCAGACTAGATTTACTTAGATAATATTCAGCTTTATTTTTCATCTTTCTATCAGTATTTCAATATTTTTATTAGTATCTTAAGAACCTTATGACATTTCAGTTATACTTTTGCATTATTTCAGTACTATTATTCAGTGTTCACAGTAGGTAACAGTCATAGGTTAGCTTATGATTCTTTGGGGCCGTAAGCACCGTGTGGCATCTGAGGAGCAGATTTGAGGCGTTACATTCATGGTATTCCCCCACACTTATTTAATAGAAAAAGGGTCGTAGTATTTCCCTATACTGATTTAATAAACAAAATGGTTACAATATTTTCCCACACTAATTTAATAAACAATGGGTGTTGTTGCATTCCCCTACACTAATTTAATAAACAAAGAGGGTCGTGGCATTTCCCAACTTGAATTAATAAACCAATGGGGGTTGAGGCATTCCCCCAAGTGATGATAAATATCATGGCATGATGATATTATCTTGCAAACGTAGTTGGTATGACGATACCAATAGTATATGCCTACGAGGATGATTATGGTTCAATTAATGAGAATGTGTAACTATTTTAATAAGGGCTTAAAGAGGGTTGTGTAGCTAAGTCATAAAGGTGGATATCCCAGGGGGATTGATACTGGAAACTCACATTTGCCGACATGAGGGTTGATCTTGATGACCATGTGCATATATCACACTTTATATATATTTGTATCCTAGATTGATGTGGGGTCGGGTCATTTCCTGGTCTAACTTGATATCTCTAGTTTATGCGGCTAACACGTACTGGGACCCTTTTAACAGGGGACCGTGGGTGTTTTTATGATGGTTAAGCTTTACAGTCCAGGCTAATATTTTAATTTCATGCTAAACCTTATTTTCTATACCAGCATATTATATATATGTGTGTGTGTGTGTATAATGTGTGTATGTGGATTTTAATATGGTTCTGACTAGGCACTATTTTATCCCTTCCCTAAGTTACTAGCTAGAGATCACCATGCTAACCATCTTTGGACGTTGTATCCCCATATGATGCAGAAATCAAAGACACTTCTAGATTTCCTACATAGTGATAGAACTTTTGGGTTGTCAGTAGTCAGCTTTAACGTGGTGAGCTTTTATTCTCCGAAATGGCTATCAATTTGAAGTCTTATTTCCTTTATGTCTTAGACTAACTTTATTGGATTTTATTGGCTATTGTCGAGGGATTGTACCAACTTAGATTGGTTTTGGTCTGTTTAAAGGCTTTGTGGATTACTATAGATTGAGAGAGTTGTTGAAATTCTTAAATTCCTTTCAGATTTAGTTAAGTTGCCTATCTTGTTATATCTTTAGAACTCAGTCTATCTTGTTATATGTATGAAATTCATCTGTTGCCAGCATGTTGTGTTCTATTTGACTAGGCAAAGGGGTGGTCTCTGGTCCTTGGTGGACTTGAGATACCCGTCACGGCCAAGCCCAAGTTTGGGTCGTGACAAGCTTTCTATTAAAGCCCTAGGTTCATGGTCAATTAGGTGTCCACAATGCTATGTCAAGTTAAGTCTATTTTATGGGTGTGTAGCACACCACACTTATAAGGGAGAGGCTATGAGGAATTTTGGAATGCTCCCCTTTCTTGTGTTCTACTTTCAGGCTGTAAAGTCTAGCTTATTAAAATCCCCTTTAATTCCTGTTTGTTAGCATTTTAGATCGTGCCTCCCAAAATATCTGATGATCTTGGGAACTATTCTACCCCACTTAAGGATAATATGGATGAATCGCATCCTGCTTATAGGCTACAGATCCAGTCTAGGGTCCCTACTTTTGATTGCCCCTGTAGAGTTCCACTGGTTCCTACTAGTCCTCTTCGAGCTCCTTAGGCTGATAATACTCCTACCTCAATGCCTCGGTGTGATGTATCTAATAATGAGTTTCGCCAGTTGATTTATTTGCTTATTCAGTTGGTGGACTCCTAATTCACTCTTTTTTTTAGGCCATAAGGGTTGGCCAGTTCATAAGGTTGAGTCATCTGGCTTTCACTGGTTCCAAGGTAGAGGAATATCCTCAAAGGTTCATAGATGAGATAGAAAAAATCGTCTGAGTAATGCATACTTTTGACTCAAAGGGTGTGAAGTTCACCATAAATTAGTTAAAAGATATGACATATTAATGGTATGAGGAGTGGAAGCAGTTGAGAAGGGATAATGCTGAGCCGACATTATCGGATGAGTTTTCTAGTGCTTTTCCTGACTGTTTTGTAAGACCCCATAAAATTTTAAGTCTAACTCAGCTCCTTAAGGCTTGATAATGAGGCTGAGTGCTTCTGTAAGACCCCATACTCAGCTATCAGTGTTCCAGTATCTCAGTCTATAGAATGCTTAGTTCTTGTGATTCATGTTACGCACCTAACAGTCACACAAATTCATAATATTTCACATATACCCTCAGTTTAGATTCCTCAGTAAATCCTTAGGGTCGATGTTCCATCCCCCAGTCCTCAGATACAACGTTAGCCTAGTAATCAGTATTCGGTAAAGGACTTAGATAGTCCTACAGGACCATACCTATCAGTTATCAGTTACTTAGCCATCAAGATTCAGTACTTCAATATCAGCATAAACCTTAGCAATCAGTAATAAGTTACCAGAACCTAACAACGGGTCTAGTATGAATCCTAGTTACAGATTCAGTTATAATGTCAGCTTCAGTTTAGCAAACAGATCAGAAAAACTCAATTCAATTTTAGACTTGCTTGACTATAGCGTACAGTTATTAGTTACTCAGTTATAGGTATTCCAATACCTCAATTTCCAAATCATACGGTACGCTTGGTCTCGCATTCTTAAATAATACAGACCTCATGAATCCATGCTCAGTTACCTCATGTTACTAAATTAGTCCTTACCTTTTATGCATGATACTCTATAGTTTCAGTTCAACTATTCAGGCTAAGCACAGTTTATCCTAGCAGACCTAGTATTCAGCTATCAACTATCCAATTAATCAGATAAGTTTGCATATTTATACACTTGTACTTAGCACCCATGTGAATCTTTTAAGTAGTCTCAATTGCAATACATGAGGCTTAGTTACTTCATCTTAGATGATGTTCATAGGCCTCAACTCATCTTACCAAATCTTAATCAGGATACGATCTTATTACTCAACTGTCTCATACAGATAAGTTTATATAGTTTGGTCTTCCCACCTCTCTATCTTTTTGTACTAGCCGAAATCTCATGGAAGAATGTAACCATTCTCAGATAAACCAGTTAGGTAAATCTAAGCTCAGATCAGTCAGGTATCATGTCTCAATTTTAGATCTCAGATATTCAGTCACGATTTAGTTCATAGGTGCCTTGGACACCATCTCAGATTTCCCTCGGTATCTCTTCCGAGTCCAGCATTCTTCAAGGGACATAGTGTCCCAAGGGGGAGATACACTATAACTCGTAAACTTTTATGATTTAAATATGCCAATCTCTTTTTATGTAATAAATGGGTACCCATAAGTTACCCTCTATCTCCAATCTCAAACGTAAGCTAGGTACTCATTGGCTTAGTTCAGTTTATGATACTCAGTCCATGTCCCATGTTACAACTTAGTCACGATATCTAATTTATAGTATTCAATTCATGCATCACGTTTCAGACTCAGCCATGTTCTTCGTTTCCTATTCATGCTTGTTCAGTAAAAAGATCTTGAGTTCGAGATTAATGACTTTACTATCTAAAGATCTCTCACATGAAAGAAGTGAAGAGATTCGGCAAGAAAAAGAAGCTCAGTCTCCGATATATCGATCCCTTCAAAATTCTCAGTCGTTTTGGCAAGGTAGCTTATGAGCTCAAATTTTCTTCAGATCTAGCCTCAATTCATCCAGTCTTTCATGTCTCTTTGCTCAAGAAGTGCATAGGTGACCCAGCAATTGTAGTCCCTATTTAGAGCGTTGATGTTCATAACAGCCTCTTCTATGAGGAAATTCCGGTCAAAATCCTAGACTATCAGATTCGATGACTGGGGAACAAAGAAATCCCTCTAGTCAAAGTTCTTTGGCAGAACCAGTTCGTAGAGGGAGCTACTTGGGAAGCAGAAGCAGACACGCAAACCAAGTACCCTTACCTCTTCTCCGCAAACTCAGATCTAGCTCAAGATAACAGTTCTCCTTAAACTTATTCAGTTTCATGTTCAGATTTTAGTTACAAATTCGATATCCAAATTCATGCTCATGTTCCCATAATAAATTTGGTATCTATTACCATTGCATATTCAGTCATGCATTCATGTATCAGTTTAGTTAAATAATTATGCATCAGATATGCATTAATTCAGCTCATCAGTCATGCATCAGATATGCATGTTCAGTATGATAAATTTAGTTTATTAGTCATGTCAGTCATGAGATCATGTTTCAATCATTTATGTTCAGATAGTCTTTTCTCTCCTCTCAGTCAAGTCTTATTTGAGGACGAATATTCCCAAGGGGGAGATATTATAAAACCCCATAAAATTTTAAGTCTAACTCAGCTCCTTAAGGCTTGATAAGAAAATCCAATACTTAGAAGAATTTTTGCTAAGTGTTCAACACTAGTCATATTTTAAGCCTCCAAACTTTGGGGATTTATTTGGCGACCTTTCCGACCTCCGTTTCTTAATTTTCAAGTTGCTTTGAGATGGGGAAAGACTCTAGTATGTCTTGGTGATATTTAGAATGCATTTCGAGTGCATTTCACCGGCTGAACTCACTGGTTTGAAATGCTCCCACATTCCGGGCGCATTTCAGGCCAAAATTTCAAGGTCAATTTCAAATGATCATAACTCCCTGTATATAATTAACTGGGAGGACTGCTATATATCAATGGAAATCTCTTTGAGTCTTCTTTCCAATACAATCGGTTTCATCCAAATCCAACGTCGGAGTAAAAAATTATGATCAATTTACTTCAGCATATCAAAACAGTCAACAGAGGGACAGCTGCATCTTTCTCCCTTTCCTTAGGGGTATTTTAGTCTTTTTACCCACCCTATATATATATATACACAAACACAGTATTAAGACTCATTTATACCCAAATATATCCCTTTTCATTATTTTCTCTCAAGAACAACAAAAAGGGTTTCAATTTGAAGACCCAAGTTCAAAGGATTTCACCGTTAATCATCAAGAATCTTCCATCTAAGATATGCATAGTGTTCATCCATAGATCTCAAGAATCAAGTTTTAAATCATGTATTGTGAATACTTTGTTATGGTATGATTATGTTCATGTTGTATGGTTTCAAGTTGGGATCTTTATGTATTTTCATGAAGCTATGTTAGTATGTAAGTTGAAATCTATGAAATTAGTTGTTTATGATATCTATATTATTAGATGTTGATAATCAAGTTATTGATGTTGAATGATTCCCAAGTTGGAATCTTTATGTGTTATTATGTATCTATGACACCATGTGAGTTGAAAACATGTAAAACTTGGTTGTTCATGATGTAAAATCTTATGGTTTCACCTATGCCTAAATTGTGCATGCAAGGTGTTCGATGAAATGCCTAGAATAATGATAATCATGTTTTCATGACTTATGAGTAGCAAGTAACAAGTCCATGCTCTATGCTTTATGATTCTACATGAATTCCACGTTATTGATATGTATTGTGGTTATGATATGTAGTGAACATGATGTTGAAGTTAAGAAAGTACTTCCACGTTAAATGTATCCCCTCCTACGTATGAAATGTTGAGAATCGTGTGTAGTATTGAATCCCCTACTTATGATATTGTGAATTGTGGACTTTATTCCTATGAACAAGTCAGTCATGTGTGTCAGTTTCCTTCCATTGAGTCCTGGGGGTACTTGTACTCAAAAAATATAGTTGTGTGCCTAGAGCCATATCATGTTGTTATGACATCTTCAGTCCAGCCATGTTCCAGAGAATTCAGTCAGTCATGTGACTCAGGAAGTATCAGAAATCTCATGATCTCAGTCAGTGTCAGATATCAGTAGCATTCCGTCAGTCAATGGAATCCAGGAAACTCAACTCATGTACAGTTTAGTCAATCATGTTCAGTCTCTTCAGATAAGAGTAGAAGTTATCACCGAGTGAACCCAAGGATGGGAACTCACCTGCTTCAGATGAGGGTGCGATTCCTAGAAGCAATTCTTGCGTTCCAAAACTATATAGCCAGCATAGGATAAGACATCAACACTACCAGTTTGAGGGTTGATGAGGCATACATCCGTCGTTCTCTTTTTGGGGACACTGCTAGATTTGAGGGTCACTTACAGCTTTTCTTTACCCGTGGCCCGATATTGATACCCTTCCAATCAGGGCAAGGATTAGACCCCAGTTCAGCTATATTAGCATACATGGGGCATGTCGGTTAAGCTACTACTTCCCATAGTTTCAGTCTCACCATCAGTAAAAGAACTCAGATAGTTCTTCAGACTTCAGGACTGTCAGATACAGTCAATACAGATATAGTATGAAACTCAGCTAGTTCCATTAAAATCAGTACTATCAGACACAGTCGCCCATGTTATATCAGTTATCAGTTATCAGAACCGTGTTAGATCAGATTCAGTATTCATGTATCTCGATATCAGTCTCAATCTCATAATTTTATATGTACTCTCACATTCATATTAGTTAGTTATTTAGTATTGTTCATGTATGTAACCCATTGCATATAGCCTACCTCACTCGTACACTCAGTACTCTAGTTGTATTGACGCATTTGCGCTATGGTGCTTTCTTTTATGTTACACCATAGGTTCCGAGACACAAGATCCATAGTAGCAGTAGTTGATCAGTTTTAGCTTTCAGCATCAGTAGTGAGCCCTTATCATGTGAGGATATATTATTCTGCTTCATCGTTACAATACTCGATTTTATTTAGTTATCGGAGTTAGTTGGGGACATGTCCCATCAACTCTCTTTTCAGACAGTTAGAGGCTTTCTAGACTATCATGTTTTCAGATAGTATTTTAGGTTGTTTTGGGGTATTTATACCTCACCAGATGTTTGATATTTAGTTTGAACCTTATGGCCTATCAACCTTTGTTTCGCATTATGTTTATATATATATATATATATATATATATATTATGCAGTGTACAAGTATAGATATCAGTCATGGGTTAGCTTGTGGTCCCTCGGGGTCATGAGCACTGTGTAGCATTTCAGTTTAGAAAATCAGGGCGTTACAGTTTCTTTCCTAAGTAGTTGAGGGAGGCGAAGGATGAGGAGTTCATAAATCCAAAGTAAGGCAAAATAAATATGAAAGAGTATGCCTTGAAGTTTTATCAGTTGTCTCGCTATGCCTCAGAGTTGGTGTCTTCTTTGAGGGCTAAGATGAGGAAGTTTGCTTCAGGCTTGTCTTGGGACTTGGTGTTACAGTACAAGGACGTCTTGCTAAATAATAACATGGATATCTCTAGGCTTGTAGTGTATATGTAGCAGGTTGAAGATGAAAAAAAGAAAAAAAACTAAAATGGGAGAAGCCAAAGTAAGAAATCCAGATATTTTGAGTAGGGTGAAGGTCACCATAATAGTGATAGAGATGGTAGGCAGTGGTCTAAAAAGAAGTGGGGAAATTTTGGATCTTATTCTATGGTTAGTGCTAGATATCCTAAGTCATCTAGTAATTGCCGCTTTCACAGCAACAGTATGTTTAAGGCACTAGGTACCTAATCTCAGGCCAGTGCGGCCCAATCAACTCCATCATATCTTTTTTGTAGATTTTGTGGATAGTTACTCCATGGGTTTTATGATGAGGAAAGAAATAAGTGTTTCAGATATGGCCAACCTAGCCATATTCAGAGAAACTGTCCTTCAGGTGATATCGCTAGTGAAGATAATAAAGTTTTGGTTGTTATGTCTTCAGCTCCAGTATTAAAGGGTAACACTATGGGTACCAACGCTAGCTGGAATTTTCTATATTCTTTGCCACCAGTCAAAAATCTAAGCCTTCTCCTAATGTTGTCACTGGTATGTTACAAATCTTCACTCGTGACGTGTATTTCTTACTTGATTCAGGGTCTACTCTTTATTATATAACCCCTTATGTGGCTATTCATTTTAGTTTTAATCTTGAGTGTATTTCTAATCCCTTTTCTATGTCTACTCTGGTGGTGACTCTGTTGTGGCTAGAAAAGTCTATAGGGGTTATATAGTATCTATCTGTGGTAGGGAGACATTGGTCGATCTAATAGAGTTGGATATGTTATATATTGATATGATATTGGGGATAGATTGGCTCCATTCATGCTATGCATCTCTTGATTGTAGAACTCGAAGGGTCAATTTTAAATTCCCGAATGAACCAGTGATTGAGTGGGAAGGTAGTTCTTTAGCACCTAAGAGAAGGTTAATTTCTTATCTAAGAGCTCAAAAATTAATTTCCAAGGGGTGTTTATACCATCTAGTTCAGATTAAGGATTCTAATTCTGAAGGCCCTTCTTCGCAATTTGTCCCTATAGTCAATGAATTTCCTAATATTTTTCCCGATGATCTTATTGGTATTCCTCCTGATAGGGAAATAGAATTTGATATTGACCTTCTTTCAGATACACGTCCTATCTCTATCCATCCCTATAGAATGGCTCTGGCTAAGTTGAAAACTTAAGGAGCAATTGAAAGATCTTCTTGATAAGGGTTTTATTCGCCCTAGTGTTTCTCTGTGGGGTGCTTCAGTACTTTTCGTGAGTAAGAAGAATGGGTCCTTTCGAATGTGTATAGACTATCGATAGTTGAATAAGGTGATTGTGAAGAATAAGTATCCTCTTCCTAGGAATGATGACCTATTTGACCAATTTTAAGGTGTTAAGTACTTTTCTGAGATTGATCTTCGGTTGGGGTATCATCAGTTGAAGATTAGGGAGGCTTATATCCCTAAGACTATTTTTCAAACCCGATATGGCCACTATGAGTTCTTGGTCATGTCTTCTAAAATCCCAAAGACTATTTTTCAAACTCGATATGGCCACTATGAGTTCTTGGTCATGTCTTTTGAATTGACTAATGCTCCAGCAATATTTATGGAAAGTATGAACCAGGTATTCCATCAATTTCTGAACTTATTTATATATATTTTTATTGATGACATCTTGGTATATTCTAAGAGTGAAGAAGATCATGTCAATCACCTTCGTATAGTGTTGCAGACTCTTAAGGATCAGCAATTGTACGCCAAGTTTTAAAGTGTGAGTTTTGGTTAAATATTGTGGCCTTTCTAGTTTATGTTGTGTCTAGTGAGAGGATCATGGTAGATCCACAGAAAGTTGAGGCAGTGACTCCAACTGATATTCAGAGCTTCTTGGGTTTAGTTGGGTATTATAAAAGGTTTGTGGAGAATTTTCTTCTATCGCTGACCCATTAAATAAGTTGACTTAGAAGAAGGTGAAGTTTCTATGGTCTGATGCTTGTGAGGGTAGTTTTGAAAAGCTAAAAGATAGTTGACTTTTGCTCAAGTTTTGACACTAATCGAGGATATTAATGCCTTTGTTGTTTATTATGATACGTCCCATGTGGGACTGGATTGTATTTTGATACAGCATGGTAAGATTGTGGTGTATGCTTCTAGGCAGCTTAAAGTGCCTGAGAAGAATTATCCGACTCATGATTTGCAGTTGTTAGCTGTATTTTTTGCTTTAAAGATTTGGCACCATTATTTGTATGGAGTTCATGTAGATAACTCCTCAGATCATAAAATCTTATAGTACATGTTCACCTTGAAGGAGTTGAATCTCAAGCAAAGAAGATGGCTTGAGTTGTTCAAAGATTATGATATGAGTCTCCATTATCACCCAGGTAAAGCTAATGTAGTTGCTGATAATCTTAGTAGGTTGTCCATGGGGAGCTTATCTCGTGTTGATGAGGAAAAGAAAAGTTTGGTGAAGGATATTCACCGTTTGTCTGGCCGTGGAGTTTATTTTTTAGATTTCGAGGATGGTGGGGTAATCGTTCAAGAGATGGTGAAGTCTTCTCTTGGTACTAAGGTAAAGAAGAAGCGGATTTTGGAGCCTATCTTGATGCAAATTAAGAATGATGTGGGCCAGCAGAAGGTCATGGCTTTTGAGATTGGTAGTGATGGTATCTTGAGGTACCAAGGTAGATTAGTTTTCTCGATGTTGATGGACTATGAGAGAGAATATTGGTTGAGGCTCAAGAGTTGAGGTACAAAGTTCATATTGGTTCTATAAAGATGTACCATAACTTGAAGGGGATCTATTAATGGAATAACATGAGGAGAGATGTGGCCAATTTTGTGTCCAAGTGTATGATTTATCAACAAGTGAAAATAGACCACTTGAGGCCTGGTGGTTTGTCTTAAAGGATTGAATTACTAATGTAGAAATGGGAAGTGATTAATATGGATTTCATTACTGGTTTTCCACGTCTCATAGTTAGTTTGATTCAATTTAGGTCATCATGGATAGGATGACCAAGTCTGCTCATTTTCAACCAATAAAGACTATATATTCTGGAGAGGACTATACGAAGTTATTCATTTAGGAGATCGACAAATTACGTGGTGCTCTAGTTTCCATCATATCTAATCAAGGTATACAGTTCTCACCTCACTTTTGGCAATTATTTTAGAGAGGTTTGGGAACTAAGGTGAACCTTAGCACCATTTTCCACCCTCAAACGGATGGACAAGTGGAGAGAACTATTTAGACGTTGTAGGATATGCTAAGGGTTTGCGTGATTGACTGACTTTGGTGGTAGTTGAATTGACCATTTGCCTCCCATCAAGTTTGTGTATAATAACAACTACCATTCTAGTATTAATATAGCCCCATTGAGGCTTTGTATGGTAGGAGATGACGTTCTTCTATTGGGTGGTTCGAAGTTGGTGGACTAGATTATTTGGTCCTAATTTAGTTTATTAGGCCATGGAGAAGGTAAAGGTGATTAGGGATAGGATTAAGACCGCCAAAAGTTCTATGCGGATATAAGGCTTAGGGTGTTGGAGTTTGATGTTGGCGATTGGGTATTCTTGAAGGTGTCTCTTATGAAGGGAGTAATGAGGTTTGGAAAAAAAGGGAAGCTCAGTCCCCGGTATGTGTGTCCATACTTGATTTTAAGGAGAGTGGTCAATGTTGCTTATAAGTTGGAGTTGCCTTCGAGTTTGGGTTTTATCCATTCGGTGTTCCATATTTCGATGTTGAAAAAGTGTGTGGGTGATCCTTCCTTGATTGTTCCTTTGAAGAGTGTTGGCATTTCAATTACTTATCCTATGAGAAAGTCTCGAAGAAGATTTTGGATAGATAAATCCATTGTTTGAGAACTAAGGATGTGGTTCCCGTGAAGGTTCTATTGAGGAATCATAAGGATGAAGAAGCTACTTGGGAAGCCGAAGAGGACATAAAGTCCAAATATCCATTCTTGTTTCCCACTTTGGATAATCGTGCTTAAGGTATGTGTATTTTTAAACATCTTTGTTTTCTGACTTTGTTAAAGGAAATTATGGTTGTATTTCTATGTTAAATCGTGTTAATGAATGCCTTGACTCATTATTTGGGGACGAATGATCCTAGGGGAGAATGTAACACCCCGGATTTTGGTCCTTGGAAAATTCCTTGATTTTGAGATTACTGTTAAACCTACGACTCACTTTACGAGTCATAAGGTGTTATTATGAGTCGTAGGACCCCAAATCATAGGGTGACCAGTGTGTTACCCAAAGTCTCTGACCTGAGTACGACTAGGACATAATGAGTCGTATGGACTCTTTAAGAGTTGTAGGGTCCCTTCTATAGACAAACAAGTGTAATGGTTCCTTGTTTCTGATGTGCCTATGACTGAACCTCATGATTCGTAAGGTCTGAGAACGATTCATAGGGTATGACTCATAGTCAGACCAGTGTGGGTGCCTTATGCTACTGTCCAGACTATGACTCGAGGTGATGAGTCTAACGTGTCCTCAAGAGCCAGAGGGTGACCCATTGTCACTGCGACAAGTTTTAAACTTTTAATTAAGGACACTTTGGACATTTCCCTTTTTCCCCCACTTAGACCCCACGTTCATAAAACAACAAAAGGGGGTTATTTTCGTCCTTTATCAATCAAATACAACTCTTAAAACACTCTCAAATCCCTAAGTCAATAACACCTAGGATTGTAAAGAAATTGACAATTAGAGCACCCAAGGGTTGATTTCTCTCTGTAATTCTTGATATCTCAATGATGTTACTCTTCCACAAAGTTTATTTTGTTAAAAGCATATATTTAAAATTGTTATTCATGTGATGAAATTGTGGTTTATGAATGTGGGTTGAGGGTTTTGAGCATTCGTGAATCAATTGTTTTTCCCATGGCTTTTATGAATTATTCATGGTTTGAATTGATGATTTTGAACTATTTGGGATGATGGGTGTGGTTAAATAGATTGGGGGTCAGGGATTCTCCCAAATTGATGGTTTTGAATATTATATTTGATATAATTCAACCCAATCTTGTGAAACTTGTTTTAAACATAAAGGTATGCACATTGAACTACTTTTGGAACTATTGCATGATATAGAGGCTATTGAAACATAATGGTTTTGATTTAATGAACAAAGGGGGTTGTGGCACTCCCGCGCACTAATTTAATTAACAAAGGGGGTCATGGAACTCCCCCACACTAATTTTAATGAACAAAGAGGGTCATGGCATTCCCCCACACTAATTTAATGAACAAAGGGGTCGTGTCATTTTCTCACACTGATTTAATGAACAAAGGGGGTCATAGCATTCCCCTAACTTGAATTAATAAACCAAAGGGGTCGAGGCATTCCCCCAAGTGATGACAATTTCTACAGCATGATGATATTAGCTTGCAAACGTGGATGGTATGACGATACCAACAGTATGTACCTACGTGGATAATTATGGTTCAATGAATGGAAATATGTAACCGTTTTAATATGGACTTAAAGAAGGTTGTGTAGATAAGCTGTGAAGGTGGATGTCCCGGGGGAACTAATACTGGAAACTCACATTTGCTGGCGTGAGGGTAGGTCTTGATGATCATGTGCATGTGTCACATTTTATATATGTTTGTATCCTGGATTGACGTGGGGTCGGGGCATTTCTTGGTTTTCCTTGATATCTCCGGTTCGTGCAGCTAATACGCACTGCGGCCTTTACAGTAGGGGGAGCTGGACCCATATAGCCCATGAGTGTTTTTATGATGGTTAAGCTATACACTCTAGGCTAATATTTTATTTTTATGTTAAACCTTGTTCCCTACCCCAATATGTTATATATATGTACAATGTGTGCATATAGATTTTATTGTGGTTCTAACTTGGCATTATTTTATCCCTTCCCCGAGTTACATGCTAGTGTTCACCCCGCTAATCATCTTCGGACATTGTATCCCAACGCGATGCAGGAACCGGAGACACTTCTACTTTTCCTGCGCAGTGATAGAATTTTTGGGTTGTCAGCAGTAAACTTTAAAGTGGTGAGCTTTCATTCTCTGAAAGGGTCATCATTTTGAATTTTATGTCTTAGATTACATCCATTGGATTATTTTAGCTATTTTCGAGGGCATGTCCTGATTTAGATTGGTTTTGGTCCGTTTAGAGGTTTTATAGATTAATGTGGATTGGGATGGTTGTTGAAATTCTTAGATTTCTTTTTGAGTTAGTTGAGTTGCCTATTTTTTATATGTTTGATACTCAGTCTACCTTGTTATATGTTTGAAATTCATTTGTTGCCAGCATGTTATGTTCTATTTGACTAGGCAAAGGGGGATAAATTAAATCAGTAAATCAACAGATATAAAGTTGTTTTCAATATATTACACACCTGTTAGGCAACACTATATATCAACAAGAGCAACAACAACAACAACACCAAGCTATATAACGACACACTTGAACAACATAAATATTTTTATTTTTGCCAATACACTAACACCGCCACCATCAATAACACCAACAATACCAACACCACCACCAAACAACACCAACAAAACATACCTAGAACACAAACAACATCAACAAAACAAACAAACAATATCAATAACACCCACTAGCGACATTAACAACACTAACAAATACCAAGTGAAGTGATTCAGTACAACAACACAAACAACAAGACAAAATTGTCACAACAGATATCTCCAAAAAAAAAAAGTCAAAGTTCAAGTTTTACTATTTTTACAGCAATGCTCAAGAACAAGAACAATAACAATAAAAAATCATATTTCACTCAAAAAAGATACCATATTTACATCAACCACCATATTAAGAAAATAAATACCATAAATTAGAATTTTCTTCGGGTTCTTCTTTCTTTTTTGAGCATCAAAACTCAAAATTATTAATACTCACTTGAAGACAATACAACTAAAGTTCTTTTTTTCTTCATTAACTAAAAAGCTCTATTTTTTAAAAAAATCAATCAATATAGAAGTCTTACCTATAAAAAGAGAGAAAGTGACGGCTACAAGTAAAGAAGGAAGAATGAAGAAATCGAATGTGGGTCCTTAAATAATAGATAGTGGTCGTAAATGACAATAATATTGATCTTTTGTGTCTTGTTTGAGATAATCTGTTGGAGGAGAGTTGAGTTGTTGAGAAAAGGCAGAAACATGTGAGTTTCTTTTGAAAACTAATGTAAATATGATGGGAAATGATTGATTGGTCTCTTTATTTTTATTACGCATCACATTAGGGTTGTGGATGATTTATATTTTAAAAATGATTATCAAGTTTTAAAATTATTAACTTAGTCCCAAATAACTTAATTATTTTCTTTTAAAGATTTTTTTACCCTGACCTTTAGTGAGACCAAAATTTAAAAGGAGACTTAAAACTCCTTTCCTTTCATTTTCTCAAATAACTTCATCCATTTCCCCGGTTTTAAGTAACACAAAGCAAATAGACTCACTTGGACACATTAATTAAGGGTGACAAAAAAATTTTAAAATTAAAAATAATGCAATTTACATCTCAAATAACTTAATTATAATTTAAATAAAATTTTAACCTTAGCTTATCAAAGATATGTACTTTTAAATTTAAGTACTTTTTTGTCACCTGTTAATTTTCTCAACTCACTTTACACTCACTCACAACACCACCCGATCACACAACTCCACCTCAGTCGAGATTTTTCAGCGGTGCTCAGGTAAAGTCTCTTCTCTCCGAGATTTTTTCTTTTTTCTTTTATGTGCATCTGATTATTTTGTTGTAGAGTTTAGACCATAAATTGTGCGATTCTACTATTGTTTGTTGATTGTGATGTATTCGTGCTGCATTGGACTATAATTCTAAGTAAATGGGAGGGTAAATCAATCACTACAATAGTGCAAAGAGTTTGGTTAAAGTTCTGCCTGTAATATGTTCGACAAATTGTCTGAGAGACAATTTCATTTGCCGGTGAAGTTTGAGTCACCGTGCAATATTAGGAGATGTTTATAAGTGAATGTGGGGTAGTTTGGGTTGGTTTTATAGTGTTTTATTTAGATTTGACCTATTTGTAAAGAAGTGGAGATTGATGAGAGGGAAGCTGTTACATAGAGCAGTATGTTCATCTCTGGCCATGGATTTTGAATTGCTGAAATAACCAAGCGACATTAGGAGATGTGTATAAGTGTGTGGGGGGTAGTTTGGGTTGATTTTAAAGTGTTTTGTTCAAATTTGACCAATTTGTAAGGAAGTGGAGTTTGGGGGAGGGAAACTGTCACATGGAGCAGTATGCTAATCTATAGCTATGAATTATAAATTGCTGAAATGGGTTCTTTTATTTGTTTACTTGAGTTGACCTTTTACTAAACCTGATCTCTATTGTATTGTGTGCTCAATGAATTCGCCGCTGAAGTTTGATTAATTGAGCTCTATTGGGAGTTGGTTTTGAGAAAATTTGGGGTAGTTTGGTATATCTTGGAATGCTTGGTTCAATCGCTGGAGTTGAAAATTCTCCACACCTAAATGATCCTTTCAAGTACAATATGTGACATCCGTTGTTCTTGTGCGTTTTAGAGTCGAATATTTTCTTTTTAGGCTGAATTTTTTGTTACAAGCTGTTGGTTTACACTGCTAAATGGAGGAATTGTTGATTGCTTATTTTGACGGTTGTGATGTGAAAACTCTGTCCTATGAGCTAATACAACCAATTCTCCTCTATGAGCAGACTAAAGGAAGCTCTTGTAGGCTTTTCCTTACCAAAGACATCTTCTGAAAGTAACAATGAATTTCTTCAGCTGAACAACATTATTAATCTAATTGAGATATTTTGACTAGGAGTTTCAAATGGGTAGATTGGGTTAAATTTATACAGAGCAAAGTAGACTATGTTAATATACGAGTTATGGTCTAATCCATTCAAAAATCTATTTGGATAAACGAATAAGGTCAATATCGGTTGAGTTTTGGGTCGTGAACCAGTTCGCACAACTTGTTATTTTATGGACTTAGGGTGTGTTTGGTATGATGGAAAATGTTTTCTGGAAAATGTTTTCCTATTTTTCCTTGTTTGGTTGTAATAAAATATTGGGAAAATATCTTCCACAATAACTCATTTTCCTCAATTTGAGGGAAAATGGCTTCCCTCATGGGCCAAGGAAAGTCATTTTCCAGAAAATGACAAATATGGCTTATGACCCCACCCCAACCCCTCTTCCCCACCCCAACAGCACTCAAATTCACATTACTCAAAAAATTTCCACTACTCAAAAATATTTTTCACTGTGCGTTGCTCCAATTTTTCACTGCTTGAAATAAAAAACAATGAAGCCCGAATTTTTTTTGTTTCCAATGTTTGTTAAATGTACTGTTATTTCCATGTGCATAAAGGAAGACTTACCTATGTTACTTTTGCTAATTGCATATTCCATTTTGTCATCGTTGTAGCTTGTTTCACAAGGTTGAATACGCTTGCCGTTTTGTTGTATTTTTATTGATTGTAGTATCTTGAGATTGTCTTGTCAAAATATTGAAAAGTGTCTCCTATGCTTGCTAGTTAGTAGTTGCTTAAAATTTAGTGACTTGTAATATTTTAGTTCTCGATATTGATATTATTTGTTATGCTTAAATTAGTTCTTACAAATTGTTGAGTTGCTAGAGACAGTGATATACTAGTTAACAGTTAGTAGTATTTGCTAAAAAATATTATTTTTTCACTCACCAACCAAACACTAGAAACCAAACACCATAAAATATTTTTCGGAAAATATTTTTCACTCGACAACCAAACATGAGAAAATAAGTAAAAAACCAACTATTTTCCAAGAAAACATTTTCCATAGAAAATATTTTCCATCATACCAAACACACCCTTAGAATAAAGTTCATTTAGTTGACAATATTTTCTCGAAAAACAACTCGAGAAACTAGTGTCCATCTATGTGCCGAGTTTAGGAGCTAGAGAAAGGAAAGAACAAGCTCCAAAGCAAAAACTAGCCGTCAAGCTTAAAAGTATAATTTGATTTTGTTGATATTAATAAGTTTGTAATAGAGGATGATCGGTAAAGCAATGAAATTTCACCAATATGTGCCAAGAAACTAGAGTCTGATAAATCTACCAACAAGTTGATTTTGAGATGTTACACAAAATAACATTGACCTTCCCCGTTAAAATTTTGATAAATTAGATGGGTTTTATATATATAGGTCAAATTTGCTACTTCTAAATGTGACTATATCTAATTGTGAAATTGCACTACAAATGTGGCTATTCTAATTCACCTATTTCTCTTTCATTTTCTCCAATTTTCTAGAATTTAGTTGTTGCGTTCGCTTAAACTCAAGGGTAAAGCATTTCAAATTTTTCTTTTGAAAAATGGGTATTTGTAGATCCTAGCAACTCTCTTCCAAGATTCCAACCTTTTTTCCTTTTTTATTTTCTTTTGTTTTACTTTCCATTTATTTGGATTGACTCGGGCAATTTCGCCTAGTTAAGTAGCTTGCACTGTAATAGTCAATTTGCCATAAGGCATTTTTCTCCATCAATTCTTGAGAGTTTGTCCGAGGGATTTTACAGAGAAGAGGAGGAGGGGGAGGAGGAGGAGGAAGAAGAAGAGGAAGAGGAGAGGAGGAGGAGGAGATTTTTCTTGAGGAGGAAGAAGAGGAGGAGGAGGAGGAGGAAGAGGAAGAGATTTTTCTTTTGGAGGAAGAGGAAGAGGAGGAGGAAGAGATTTTTCTTTTGGAGTTTTAATTGTTTTCTTAGTTAATTTTAACAGAGTTATTTAGGGAAACCGTTAGTTTTAAAGTTCAGTATTAAAAAGCGTCTATTTCTTGCAAACAACGAGGATTATATTTGTTACATAGCATCTATTAAGGACCAAAATAATGCGACCCCTATAGATTAAGTACCATTGATCATTTTCTCTATTTTTTCATAGGCAGCCTGCCTCCTTCTTATAACTGATTTAGCACCCTTATTCCTTTGTATACCATTTTCTCCAACTAATTAAACTTTGACATACAATGAAGTAAGGAGAGACCACTGTCGGAATCAAGGAACAACAACAACAACAACAACAAACCCAGTGTATTCCCACCTAGTGGGGTCTGGGGGGTAAGATGTACGCAGTCCATACCTCTACCTCTAAAGAAGTAGAAAGGCTGTTTCCGGTAGACCCCCGGCTCAAGGCACGAGATACCACACAAACACATAGTAAAGCACAGAAGCAGATTACATAACATAAATACGGCACCCATAAGTAATATAAAACAGAGGAAAGCACACAGATTCGTAATAAAACATGGAACACGGAACACGGAATCATAACAGTAAAAAAAACCCCACCAAGTAATTCCCTACACTAGCGAGCCAAACTGGCCCTAGTCCTCTGCCCTAATTCGCGTCCTCCAGACCTTCCTATCTAGGGTCATGTCCTCAGTGAGCTGTAACTGCTCCATGTCCCGCCTAATCACCTCACCCCAGTACTTCTTCGGCCTACCCCTACCCCGCCTAAAACCATCCAACACTAGCCTCTCACACCTACGGACCGGGGCATCCATGCCCCTCCTCTTCACGTGTCCGAACCATCTCAATCGGGCTTCCCGCATCTTGCACTCCATTGAAGTCACACCAACCTTCTCCCGGATAGTCTCATTCCGAATTCTATCCCCTCTAGTCAGCCCACACATCCAGCGCAACATCCGCATTTCTGCCACCTTCATTTTTTGGATGTGGGAGTTCTTAACTGGCCAACACTCCGCTCCATACAACAAGGCCGGACGGACTACCACCCTGTAGAATTTGCCTTTAAGCTTGGGCGGCACCTTCTTATCACACAGCACTCGTCCCCTGTAGAATTTGCCTTTAAGCTTGGGCGGCACCTTCTTATCACACAGCACTCCCGACGCGAGCTTCCACTTCATCCATCCCGCCCCAATACGGTGCGAGACATCCTCGTCAATCTCACCGTTACTCTGGATCACGGACCCAAGATACTTGAAATTATCCCTCTTACATACCTCCTGTGCTTCCAGCTTCACTACTACCTCATTGTCCCGCCTCACGTCATTAAACTTGCATTCCACATACTCTGTCTTGCTTCTGCTCACCCTGAACCCTTTAGACTCAAGAGTTTGCCTCCACACCTCTAATTTGTCATTCACACCCCCTCGAGTCTCATCTATCAGAACTACATCGTCTGCAAAAAGCATACACCACGGCACCTCCCCTTGAATATGCCGCTTCAACACATCCATCACCAACTCAAACAAAAAGGGACTAAGAGTAGATTCCGGGTGCAATCCTGTCAGGACAGTGAAATGCTCTGAGTCTCCTCCCGCCGTCCTCACCTGGGTTTTCGCTCCATCATACATATCCTTAATTGCTCTGATATATGCCAGCGGTACTCCACTCACCTCCAAGCATCTCCAAAGCACCTTCCTGGGGACTTTGTCGTAAGCCTTCTCCAGGTCGATAAACACCATGTGCAGATCCTTCTTCCTTTCCCTATACTGTTCCACCAACCTCCGTACCAGGTGGATTGCCTCCGTCGTCGAGCGGCCGGGCATAAATCCGAACTGGTTTTCCGAAATAGACACTATCCGTCTCAGCCTCACCTCGACCACTCTCTCCCAGATCTTCATAGAGTGACTCAATAACTTAATCCCCTATAGTTATTGCAACTCTGAATGTCCCCCTTATTCTTATAGAGAGGGATCATGGTACTCCACCTCCAAGCCTCGGGCATCTTTGCCGTCCTGAAGATTTCATTAAACAATCCAGTCAACCACCTTACACCAGCCTCTCCAACGAACTTCCAAAACTCCACCGGTATCTCATCCGGCCCCGTCGCCCTACCCCTTCGCATTCTGCGAACAGCCTGTCTAACCTCTTCTACCTTAAAACGTCTACAATAGCTAAACTCCCGACACTCCTCTGAGTACTCCAATTCCCCTAACACAATAGCTCTATCCCCTTCGTCATTCAAGAGCCTATGAAAGTACGACTGCCATCTATTCTTAATGTGGCCGTCCTCCACCAACACTCTACCGTCCTCCCCCTTAATGCACCTCACCTGATCGAGGTCACGACCCTTCCTCTCCCTAGCCTTAGCGAGTCTAAACAACTTTTTCTCCCCTCCTTTCCCCTGTAACCCTGCATACAAACTCTCAAAAGTGGCCGTCTTAGCTGCCGTGACTGCTGACTTAGCCTCCTTCCTCGCTAGCTTGTACTCTTTCCTATTTACCCGCTTCTCCTCTTCGTCCTTACTCTCCACCAACTTAGCATACGCCCCTTTCTTAGTCCCCACTTTCTTTTCCACCTCTTCATTCCACCACCAATCCCCCCGATGGTGCCCGGCCCGGCCCCTAGAAACACCCAACACCTCACTTGCATTCTCCCTGATGCACCTCGCGCCCTGTCCCACATACTATCCACGTCCCCCCTACACTCCCACACCCCCCTTCTCGCCAACCTCTCCCCTATCTCCCGCGCATTCACTGGCGTCAGGCCGCCCCACTTAATTCTAGGTCTACACTCCTTACTCCTCCTCTTTCTATTCTTCTTTATACCCAAATCCATAACCAAGAGCCTATGCTGGATCGAAAGATTCTCACTCGGGATGACTTTACAGTCCTTACACAACGCTCTATCTCCTTTCCTAAGCAACAAAAAGTCAATCTGGGTCCTGGCTATCGCGCTTCGAAAGGTGATCAGGTGCTCGTCCTTCTTCGGGAAGCCCGAGTTCACCACCACCAGCCCAAAGGCCCTCGCAAACTCCAATAGGGTAGCCCCCTCTTCATTTCTCTCCCCAAAACCAAAACCACCATGCACATCACCAAAGCCTCCCGGCCCCGATGTGCCCATTGAAATCCCCTGCTACAACAATCTTCTCCGAACTAGGCACGCCTCTCACCACCTCCTCCAAAGCCTCCCAAAACCGCATCTTCTCCTCCCCCTCCGATCCCACTTACGGCGCATAAGCACTACACACGTTCAGGGTAAACCCCCGAATGACCAACTTAATAGTCATCAACCTATCGTTGATCCTCTTCACCTCTACTACCTGACCTCTAAGCTCTTCATCTACTAAGATGCCAACTCCATTCCTACGCCTCTCGCTCCCAGCGTACCACAGCTTGTAACCATCCACATCCCTAGCCTTAGACCCTACCCACTTGGTCTCTTGAACACACGCAATGTTGATCCTCCTCTTCCTAAGAATCTTCACAAGCTCTATGGACTTACCCTGAATGGTCCCTATATTCCAAGACCCAACCCTCAGCCTACCGTCACTATCCACACGCCCTCCACTACCCCCCCCCCCCCCCCCCCCCCCCCCCCCCCCCCCCCCCCCCCCCCCGCCCCCACCACGGCCCCACGCCCCAACCCCCTCGGACATGACCCTATCCACCCATTACCGCCCACAGCCACAACTACACGAAAGTATAAGAAAATATCAAGATATACACGATGGTAGTATCAAAGCAGCAGCAAAAAATACAAGGCTCACACAAATTCAAAGAAATACTCCCGAAACAAAATTATACTCAATGAGGGGGCAAACACCACTGGACTCAACACCCACAGCCCCAAATACAGATTCCCAGCCGATAACCCAATCCAAAGCAGTGCAAGAAACGACCACAGCAACAACAGACAACGGACAATATCCACAAATCCCACGCAAGTCAAGGTACAGGGGCTACTACTAGCATACTACGAAGAATGAAATATAAATAATGAAATAACAAAGGTTAGAAGTCACCGGATTACGCTTGTAGACCAAGCCGGAAACCAATCCCAGTGTTGACCGGCTTCCGGGGGATTACGGTGCTGAGATGGAGCTGCGGCTGCTGGAGAGGGGGCGGCGGGTGCAGACAGAGCTGTGGCTGTTGGAGACCGAGTTGGCGGCTGGAGACCGGGCGGCGGCTGGTTGGAGGCCGAGGTGGGGGGGGAGAGCTGGTGTACCCCGCCGGGGGAGGGGTGGGGGGGTATGGACAGAAAAGGGTGGGGGGGGGAACGGCTTGGAACCGGACGGAGGGTGGCGGGGAGCGGCGCCGGGGACCGGAGGTCGGGGCCGGCGGTCGGGTCGGGTCGGCGACGGCGACGGGGGCCGGGGACCGGAGAGGGCCGTTAGAGAGAGAGAGCCGTTAGAGCGGCGCCGGAGGTCGGCGCTGGGGACCGAAGGTCGGGACCGGAGGTCGGGTCGGGTCGGCGCTGACGGTCGGCGACGGCGACGGGGGCCGGGGACCGGGGCGAGCGAGAGAGAGAGGGTAGGGAGAAAGAGAGAGAGCTTTCCGTAAATAGATTGGTATACGATTTCAAGCAATTTAAGTCTTTAATTTCACAGTAACCATGCCTTGCTTTTTGTTGTGCATCCTGTCTCTAATAGCTGAAATTTGATGGAATTCTCAATTCAATGTTGCAGGAGTTTTCTTACTGGAGGGGAAGTTAGATATGTCCAGGTTTCGCTCACTATTGAAAGCATCATTGAATGCTACCAGAAAAGTATTTCACCATTATCGACCTGAATGTTCTGGAACTTTTGTCATCCAAATTATCTATGCTACCTCCTTTTCCATTTTAGCAGATGTTTTTTATTTCTATTTCCTGTTACCAAATACTCCTAGGATTTGATGTTCAACCCATTGTTTTATCCTCTTAGCTGACATGAGACAGAATATATATTAATCTGAGCTTGTGATGCAAAAGTGCAGAATCGCAAATGAAAGAGCTCAAAAGAAAGTACCAAAATCAATGAGAATCTCAAAATGTCTAAGTTATGAACTAACAAATGAGCTAAGGAAATCTAAATTGGCAGCCAAAGAATGAGCTTTGTTGATGTGAAATGATATTTATACAACAGATGAGAGAAACTTAGAATCAAGATTGACCTCTACACTTAGTTACAAATGAAATGCCAATTGACTCCTAACCAATTCTCTGTCCGGATTCACCTAACTTCCACTAACAAACCTTATGTTTTCTTCCCTGGAGATACATCTTATTCAATTGCATTCACCATCTTATTTTGGTGCATCTGCTTGTTTGCCTCAGTTTCTGAATGTTAAGTAAATTTAAAAAGTTATGTTTTTGGAAGCCATTTAGTTTGAGCTAGTTAGGCCACTTTGAAATTTATGGGAGTTTTGCTTCATAAGTCTTTTCTCAGTAGTCTGACAATCAAAATGGGGTCATGCTTTCTTTTCATTTACCATTTTTCACAGATCAGTTAACCTAAGTTGTTAAAATGGCAGGATGATCCCCTAGAATTCATGTCATCTTTAGAAACTTAGAGATCTCTCTGCTCCAGTGTCCTTTCACATCTGTATGAATCCTATGAATTACTATTGCATATATAAATATAGAAGGTAGCTTAATTTACTCCTATTATATTTAGGTATTAAATTAGATATTGATTTGTAGTGATTAGGTATTTATTTGTATTGATTTCCTTTCCTTTTAGCTATACTGTTATTGGTTCTAAGCCGGGGGTCTATCGGAAACAACCTCTCTACTTCACCTGAGGTAGTGGTGAGGTAGTGGTATGGTCTGCTTACACTCTACCCTCCTCAGACCCCACTAGGTGGGAATGCACTGGGTGTGTTGTTGTTGTTGATTTCCTTTCCTTTTAGCACATGTAAACTTAGCTATTTAAACCCCAATAGCTCAAGGAATAATCAAGCTGATTTCTCTCTTATTTCTCTTTCATTTCACATGGTATCAAGAGCCTGATTAAGGCCAGCAACATTGGAAGAGAAATTTCAAACTTATTTTTTTCCCAGCTGTTTTTCTCGGCTGTCCGAGCAGATCTCTATTTTCGGAGGTGTTGTGATCAAACCAACACCACCATGAGACTCGGACCACCGGCGCGAGCAAAACCCAGTCAGCTTCCGATAGACAGATCTGTTTTTTTTTTCAGATTCCAGAAGACAGTTCTGTCCAGTTCATTTTTTCCAGATTCCAGTCAATTGTTTGCTTCAAGGTTCCTAGTATTGCAGTTCTTTTTCCAAATTCGGATTCCAGTCAACTTTTTGCTTCCACATTCCTACGATTGTAGATTTTTCCAGATTCAGATAACATCTACCATCTACATTATGCCCCTCAGTTCATGTATTTTTCAATAAACCTGTGGTTTCCAGCAACCCGAACCACTCCATCACCATTGAACCCTTGATAGGTAGTGTGAACTACTTATCTTGGTCTTCCTCTTTTCAACTATGGTGCAAGGGACAAGGGGTTCGGGACCACTTGATTAAACAAGCTATGGATATTGATGAAAAAGATAAGGGAGAAGATTGATGCTCGATTGTGTCGTCTATTATGGAATCTATTGATTTGAAGTTGATGTCGTTGTTCTGACCATTCCAAACTTGCTTCTTGGTTTGGGAAAAGGCTCGTGGTCTATACACAAATGACATCTCTCATTTTTATAATGTTATTTCTCTGTTAACTTATCTTAAAAAGTAGGATTCGAATATGTCTACGTATCTTGGACAGGTTAAGAAGGTTATGGAAGAGTTCACTAGGTTGATGCCCGCTACTCCAAGTGTTGAAAAACAATTGGTGCAACGTGTGAATATGTTTCTAGTTGTTACACTTGTTGGACTTCCATATGATCTTGACTTGGTGCAAGATTAAATTTTGGGGAGTCCCATTGTTCCTGCTATGGATGACCTATTAGCTCGATTGTTACGATAGGCTGCACCACCTATGTCGCCTACTTACCCCATGACACCCGCAGAGTCTTCTGTTCTAGCATCCCAAACTGAAAATCAACATGCAAGCCGCTCTGGAAACCTCGACCAAGGTACAACTATTGCAACAAATTGGGTCATCCCCGTGATGTTTGCTACTCTCTCCATGGTAGACCAAAGAATGCTCATGTTGCTCAAATTGAACCCACCAATAATCCAACCAATCAACTTTTCTCTTTATCTAAAGTAGAATACAATGACTTCCTTCAATATAGAGTAAGCAGACATCTTTATCAATAGCTTTCGCTGCTCAGACTGGTAATCCTATCACTTGTATCTCCCAGTCCACCACACTTGGCCCTTGGGTCATGGACTCAGTCGCTTCTGACCACATTTCTGGTAACAAATCTTTATTGACTAATATTATTTACTGTCGATCCCTTACCACTGTTATGTTAGCTAATGGTTCTCAGTCTAGGGCAATCGGAGTTGGTCAAGCCAATCCCATACTTGCATTGACTCTGAGTAATGTTTTTTTTGTCTCTAGTTGTCCTTTTAGCCTTCTGTCAATCAGTGTTTGGCTAAGTCGTTAAATTGTTTCAGCTTATTATTTAGTGACTTCTTTGTTATATAGGACCTCAGTACGAGAAGAATGATTGGTGAAGGGCGTGAGTTTGATGGGCTTTATTACCTTAATTGCCACAAGTCTACTACAGTTTGTTTGGTCTGTGACTCTCTAGATTTAATCCATAGCCGATTAGGACATCCTAGTTTATCCAAACTTCTAAATTTTCTAAGTTAGATTGTTAGTCGTGTCAATTAGGGAAGCACACTCGAGCTACTTGTCCACGCTGTCCTAATAATCGTGCAAAGTCTTTTTTTCATTTAGTTCATTCTTATATTTGAGGTCCTACTAGAGTAAGTTCTACGCTTGGTTTTAAGTATTTTGTTATTTTCTTTGATAACTACTCAAGGTGTACTTGGATTTTCTTGATGAAAGATCGTTCTGAATTATTTTTCATTTTTCAAAGATTTTGTGCTGAAATACAAAATCAATTAGGTGTTTCTATTCACACTTTTCGTAATGATAATGCATGTGAATATTTATCATCTCAATTTCAACCATTTTTCTTCCTATGGCATTCTTCATCAGACATCTTGTCCTCATCTACACTATAAAATGGGTTAGTGGAGAGAAAGAATAGGCATATTGTTGAGACTGCATGCACCTTTCTCATACAAGAAAATGCCATTGCGTTTTGGGAGAGATGCAGTGCTCACCTCTTGTTATCTAATTAACTGTATGCCTTCCTCTTGTCCAAATATTAGCCTTATGTAATACTACAAGAAACTCTTCACATTCCTAGGTTTGGAGTGAGTTTGTCTTTGGACATTGGGTCAAAAATGTAAAGATTGAGATTTAATTTTTTGGTTTGAATATCAATAAAATGGTCTGGATCTGGATCAAAAATTTCACTTAAAAAAACCCTGTTTTTTGTTCCACCATGTCTTTGGAAGCACATGCTTTGTCCATATCCTTACTCCGGGAAACTACAAATTGGCTCCTCGTGCTTTTAAATGCGTCTTTCTTGGTTATTCAAGGGTACAAAAGGGATATCGATGTTTCTCACCTCACCTCCAATGATACCTTATGTGCGCTGATGTTACTTTTTTTGTAGATCGACCCTACTTTACATCCTTTCCTACTGAACAGTTAGGCGTTTTTGAGGTTCTACCAATTCCATCTTTTGGGGATCCTGCTATAGTCTATCCTTTCACATCACCTTCTACAGGCTCATCTTCCACCACTATACCTCCACCGCTTTTGACTCATCATCATCGTTCACGTTCAAATGATTCACGTCCACCACCATAGAGTCCTTCCATCGCCACTCGAAAAGGTAATTGCTCTACTTATAACCCTCATCCTATCTATACTTGTTAGAGCTATCATCATTTGTCACCGACCCATTCTTCTTTTGTATCATCACTTTCATCTGTGTCTTCCTAATACTACAGGAGAAACTTTCTCATCCAGGCTGGCATCAAGCTATGATTGAGTTGATGTCTGCCTTGCACTCTAGTAGTACTTGGGATCTTGTTCCTCTACCTTTGGGTAAGTCTATAGTTGGTTGTTGTTGGATATATACAGTGAAGGTTGTCCCCAATGGACAGATTGATCGCCTAAAGGCTCGATTTGTGGGCTTGGGTTGTATACAGATTTTTGGTCTTGACTATAGGGATACATTCTCTCTTGTGGCTAAGATTGGTTCAGTAAGTCTCTTCTTATTCATGGTTGTTATTCGCAATTGGCCTCTCTACCAGTTGGGTATTAAAAATGTCTTTCTTCATGGAGACCTCGAATTTGAGGTATATATGGAACAGTCATCTGTTTATGTTGCTTAGGGGGAGTCTAGTAACATGGTGTGCGAAAAACACTCTATGGCCTGAAGCAATTTCCTCGAGCATGGTTTGGGAAGTTTAGTATGATTATCAGGAGTTTGGCATGGTGCGAAGTGATCATTCTATGTTTTATTAACAATCTGCGCCAGGTTTATGCTTGTATTTGGCGGTGTACGTTAATGAGATAGTTATTACAGGTAATGATGATGAGGGAAGTATCAAATTAAAACATCACCTATTCCAGCACTTTCAAACTGAGGATCTTGGTCGATTAAAGTACTTCTTGGGCATTGAGGTTGCTCAGTCCGAATTACTTGCCATTTCACAGAGAAAGTATGCACTTGATATTCTTGAGGAGACAAGGGATAACAGATTGTAGGCCTATTGATTCTGCTTTTCCTAGGTCAGGGGAGCCTCTTAGTGATCCTGGAAGATATAGAAGACTAGTAAGAAAATTGAATAATCTGACAGTGATTCGACCTGATATTACAGTCGACGTTAGTGTTGTAAGTCAGTTCTGAATTTTCCTTATGGCAGTCACTAGGATGCAGTTATTCATACTACTCTACTTTACGAAGACCGAGGACATTAGAAAATTGTTAGATATTCCGATGCAAATTGGGCATGTTCACCCTTTGACAGAAATCCACTTTCGGATACTGTGTTCTAGTTGGAGGAAATTTGGTGTCTTGGAAAAGTAAGAAATAAAATGTGGTTGCTAGATCTAGTGCACAAGCAGAATATCAGGCTATGGCGGTGGCAACGTGTGAACTTATATGGATCAGGCAACTACTGAAGTAGTTGAAATTTGGAGATACTAAAGAAATGAAACTCGTGTGCGATAATGAAGCTGCACTTCACATTGCACGAATCTAGTGTTTCACGAGAGGACCAAACACAAAGATTGATTGTCATTTTGTGATCAGGTAGGGTGTGCAAAAATCGAATCGACCGATAAACTGAACCAATAAAAATGTTATTGGTATTAGGTTATTGGGTTAACGGTTTTTTATTGGTTTTATAAAAAAGTTTATTGGGTAAATGATTCGGTTTCGATTTTAGCTTATTGGGCTATCGATTAAACCGATAATCCAATAAGGATACACTAAGTTACTGTTTTACCCCTATTTGTTATATATATATATTAACTAATTCGCAATTCAGAAATTCACAAAGTATTAACTTACTCAAGGCAACGAAGGCACAATACAAAGCACGGGTATTGTCGTATTGGAAAGCTTGAAGCATTTAGTAGCTTCCAACAATTAGGATTCAGTTTTCTCCCGAACTAACATTCAGTTCAAGTTTGAAGATTCTTGTAAACTAAAACGCATTACGTATGATTTTGCCGGCAACTAAGATTTCATTTTTTTTATGTTAGTTGTTACTATTACTATTTCTATTTTATGAGTATTTTCTTATTGGTTAAACCGAAAATCAAACCATTAAGGATCAAAAATCAATAAACCGATAAGAAAATATCTTATTGGTTATTGGTTTTGCATATTTAAAAATCGAAAACCGATAAACCGAATCAATAATATATAAAACCGAACCGAACCGACCGATCCGCACCCCTACTCTCAGGGGACATTGTCATAAGGTTTTTGCGGTCAAGTGATCAACTTGAGACATATTCACCAAGTCCCCAGCCAGCCCTAGAACGAGTTATTTGTGTAACAAGCTTGGTACATATAATTTGTATGCACCAACTTGAGGGGGAGCATTAGAATTCTATGAATATTCTGTAGCATATATAAATATAGAAGGTAGCTTGATTTACTCCTATTATAGGGAAAATACATCATTTCCCCCCTAAACTTGTCAGCACAACTTACTTTAGACCTTTAACTTAACACGTATTTATTTACCCCTTAACAACTTCAAAGTGAATTAATATCACCTCTTATGCTGACGTGGCATTTAAAAAAAAAAAAAAAAGCGCGTATTTAAAAAAACTCACTTTTAATATATATATATATATAAAAATTCAGATCCAACAAACTCAAATCAAAAATCAAAGCTGAATTTTGTTCATCGAAAAATTCTTCGTGCGGAGAAAATTTACCTTTATATATATATATATATAAAATAAATAAATTTAGATCCAACAAACTCAAATCAAAAATTCAAAGCTAATTCCAATCATTAATTTTTCGTTCACCGGAAAAAATTTACCGGTATCAATAATTGCATTGACGGTATGAATGGAGTAGCGGAATGCAGTTTATGCCACTCGAATTGGTGATTTCGCTTGATAAAACACCGATTTTGAAAGCATATGTTCGTTATCGGAGTGATGTGTCGATGCAAACTTGCACCTTTGATGTGTTTTTAATTTTGTAGGTTTACAGGTGTGGGGGGCGGGAGGGATTTGCAGTTGCAGATGAGGGGGATGGGGGATGGGCAGTTACGGGAGGTAGGGGTGAAGAAGAAAACTCGCAAGGGAGGGGGTGGGTGGAGAAGAAGAAAGCTTCTTTTTTAAATTTATATATATATATATATATAATTATTTTTAAAAAGTATTTTTTTTTTTGCGTCACTTACGTGGCATTGACATGGCGCTGATGTGTAGGCGCGTGTAATGCATTCTTCATTGTGAGAGTGGTATTATATCTTTAGGGTGGTATTTAATTCACTTGAAAATTATTTAGAGAGGTAAACAATTGTCCATAAAGTTAAAGTGCTAAAGTGAGTTGTGACGACAATTTTAGGGAGGGGGGATTTTATGCTTTTTCCCGCTATTATAATTAGGTATTAAATTAGATATTGATTAGGTATTAATTTGTATTGATTTCCTTTCTTTTTAGGACATGTAAACTTAGTCATTTAAACCCTAATAGCTTGAGGGAATAATCAAGCTGAGTTCTCTCTTATTTCTCTTCCATTTCACAACGTCTATTATGGAGAGGCTTGTATGTTTAAAAGATTTTGAATGATGTTTAAAGATAAAGATGATTGACCCATCCCCCAGGAGTTTTTTAATAGTATTTAGCGAATAATGTAGAAGGGAGAAGAACAAGAGCATAAAGAACCTTTTTTAGCGGCACAGCTCCTTTGACGTGCTTAGCTGCAGAGATTAATTAATTTCCTTTATCACATTCTTGTTGTTTTTACTTGTACTTCTTGCTTCATTAGTTTGTGATGGGTATTAGTTAGCTTTTGGGCTTTGTGGTACTCCCTATCTAGCTTCCTCAAGTTGACAGTTGTTGTCCAAGTCTTTTGCTAAACATATAGCAGTGTATACTACTTGTATATGGCCGATTTTGGCCCTGAGTAATGAAACTTGTTTACCTGGTCAAAAAAAAAAAAATAACAGTGTATTCTTCATTGAATCATCATGTGAGTAAAATGGTGGTCTTTCTTTATTACTTTTAATTCTATCAATTATTGTAACTTTCAGTTGGTAATAACTTTCTTCACCTGTAGTACTCGCGGGGAACATTGAAGACCTAATTCCACCCAGTGAAAGATACATTTTCTACTTCAGTTCAAAGGATGAGCTCAAGAATTGGCATTTGTACTCAGATTCAGAATATGGAGGTATACAAACTTACATACTTCTCTTACATGTAACGCAAGTACTTGGTTGCCAAGCAAGAACTTTCCTGGGGTATATTGCAACCTGTTGTTTTGGTGGAATCAGTTTTCCTGATTTACTCTCCTTTAGTTATAGGCTTTCACAGCCTTATGTTGCACAGGGTTCGTAGCGGAGATGGATTCTCAGCTTTACAGAAAACATTGTTTTCCATTTGAGATGAATCTATTATTTTGATTACTCCAATTTAAAAACGGGATATAAATAATGAAAAAATTATTCTATTTTCTTGAGTATCTAATTACAAAGCCTAGATTCTTTGGTTTTATCCAATACACTTGTAACACCCCGAAAACGGGTCCCGGAGCGTCACACGGTGCTTGGGGTTAGCGTCACACGGTGCTTGAGGCTACGAGTAACCCCAAGCTAACCCTTTGAGCCATTTTCATTCAGTTCAACACAAATCAACGGGATTTCCATAAATAACCCTCAAATATCAACAGAGTAATCATCATCCAAGAATAAAAGAATTTCAGAAAGATAACAAAATACGACTTATTAGTCAACTCCCAACATCTATACTAGTCTGACCAGCCTCTAAGAAAATCAATAAAACCAGCGATCCATTGAGACATGCCCCAACTGACTCATACTCAGTTATCAAATGTAAACAATTCCGTGAAACCAACATCAGACATCACGTCCTCGGAACATGAGGACTCACCACAACAGAGGATGTAGAACAGCGTGCCCGAAGAATCACTGTCGAACTTGGAACTGAGCACCTGAACCTACATTTCGAGAAAATGCAGCCCACATCCAAAGATGTGGGTCAGTACCATGGAAAGGAACCGAGTATATGGGGGTGTATGCAGTTGTATAAACATCATCATCATAAATATTTATAAAAAATATGTAGGATATATGAAAGACTCGCATAGCCCGAAGAAAATCATCATAATCATGAGAAGATGAAATAAGTATAATAACACATGTGAGTCATCATATAATTTGTCAATCACTTTCAGTTCATCAAGAATATCAATTCTCATAATGTAAATATCATTTAAATCTTTTGAAAGAATAACTTTCACAATTCCACTTTCAAATCACTTCACCGTTCACCATAGACACAAGGAAACACACACACACTAGGAGATCCTATAACCGACATGAACCATGTGAGCTGCATAGAGTCCAACGTACAACCCACGTTGGGGAGAGTCGTCCTATCCTTGCCATCGGAGTAGGACTATCGATATCAAATCCACACAAACTAGTGATCACTATATAAATCAGCCTCAGGCTCACTCCTACGGGGGCACATAGTTCTAGGGTAGTAAGGTCGCTTTATACCTCCCACTCGGTGCGAAAGATTTCTCCCGAACTTAGCTCAGATCATTTCAAAGACAATCCACAACAAAACAATTTCAGTAATATATAAATATACATCGGGAGTCATTATGCTTCCCATCTATCAAAATCAACCACGTTATGGATTTCTTTCACACTCGAGTTCAAAACAACTCCATTAAGACCAAAAGGTCAAATCATTCAAAATATCTCAAAATATTCAACATCAACGTGCTTATAACACACTTTCTAAAAAAAAACACAATTTTCATTGGGGATTCACGACCCAAATATCAAAATCATGATAAATATCGTTCAAGATTCATGCTTTATATCACCACACATGTAAATTACAACAACAACAACAAACCCAGTGTATTCCCACTTAGTGGGGTCTGGGGGGGGGTAAAATGTACGCAGTCCATACCTCTACCTCTGATGAAGTAGAAAGGCTGTTTCCGAAAGACCCCCGGCTCAGGCATGTAAATTCATCTTTCAAAATCATAAACATCAAGATTTCATAATAATCATCACAAGATATGAGTTCATGCTCCAAATTCATAAAAAACAAATAAAAATCATGCCTTTGTAAAGAAAATTACTTTGGGGCACAAGAATAAAAGAGAGTTCTTGTTGAAAAACCCCACATACCTTGAATAATGAACTTTAGATCGATACTCGTTTTTGAGATGTTAATCGTGCCTTTGAATGATGGTTCTTGGAGTTCTTGAACTAGGAACTTGGAATCTTGAATAAATTTGCAGAATTAATGGTGAACTTTGGAGGTTCTTGAAGTTCTTGAACTAGGAACTTGGAATCTTGAATAAATTTGCAGAATTAATGGTGAACTTTGGAGGTTCTTGAAGTTGGATGTAGGGGTTTTCTTTTTGAGGGAATTTGATGAAATATAACATATAATGCTTCTAATAGGCTTCAATATAGGGTTTGGACGGATTTTGGGTGAGGGGGAATGACCAAAGTGCCCCTAAAAATCAAATAATTCTTGAATTTGTCCTTTGGTGGACTGTTTTGATAGTCTGAAGTAGATCAACCATAACGTTTTACTCCGATATCCAAATTGGATGAAACCAATTTCAATAGAAAGAGGACTCTCATATCTTTCCGTTGATATATAGTATCTCACCCAGGTCATTGTGTACGAGGAGTTATGATCGTTTGAAATTGACCCAAAAATTCACTTTTGGTAGGCTGAAGTAGATCGACCATAACTTTTTGTTCCGATAGACAAATTGGATGAAACCAATTTCATCGGAAAGAGGACTCGCAGAGCTTTCCGTTGATATATAGTAGATCACCCAGATCATTATGTAGAAGGAGTTATGATCGTTTAAAGTTGGAGCAAAAATACGCCAGGCCTCACTACTTTTTTCTGCATGTTTTACTGTTCACTACTATTCACGGTTCGATCGGAATGTTCATAACTCGTCGCTCGGGTGTCCGTTTTGGATGATCCACATATCGTTGGAAAGCTTACTCGATACTTTACGCAATGGTGGGTCATAATCTAAGACATCCCGCACGGAAAATTTATAGTTCATTCTAGAAGATAGAACCCAACACGTTTACGCACAAAATTTCTACGAAAAAATTCCCGGGGTATTACAACACTTGTCTTTTCATATCAGCATCTATTATGTGAGGGGCTCGTAATTGTTATTTTTGAAAATCAGAGAGATGGTACTTAAGGAGAGTACCCAAGAAATGGGGCAGTTACAATCTACTTCCTTCATAAAAAAAAAAAAAAAAGAAAGAAATGGAGCAATTACAAAGTTAATCAATTACTACAAGTCTCCAAGAATCATGCTAGGCATCTATAGACTGAGGATTTCTTTTCTTTTTGTCCAGGTGTTTAGCAAACAAAAAATTAAGTTAGTGACTAATAAATATCCGGATGATAATGTCTCAGGTCTATCCTCAGCAGCTTTGGAGATTAAGGATACTGGAAATGGGTCAGCTAGTGTTGGTAAATTATTTTGAATGCGCATACTGATCTTTAATTGAGCTTCTGTTTTATGGTTGCTGCATTGATCTTCAATTGAGAATGCAGTGATCAGTTCTCCATTATCATCTCTGAGTGCTCCACCTGGTCCTGCTTTACCATTGCTACTTTGAAGCTTCCATCAGTATTCAACTTTAGGCCTCCTGCTTCTGGTTTTTGCCAGCAAACCACCTAACCTTGGTAATTGGCTTAAGCTTAACTATATCTTGGCAGAAGTCTTTCCAAGGCAGAGTAAGGTTGCTTCCTGGAAAGGTGTTGAGTGTTGCAATTTGTAGAGTCCTCCCCCTAGTTGTTCCAGTTGGTATCTACTGAATTTCTTTTGATTGTGATCCCTGCAAGCACAGGTTTCTTTCCAGATTACCCAACAAATAATAATTGGAGTTATATGTAAAATTAATTTGTGAACATCATTTATGGGTTTCAAGCCTTCACCTGCCACCAAGAATTAATCACATGCCTAATAGGTAAATGAGAGTGTTTGATGCCCGACGAGCGCAAAACACACTAAGTATGCGCTTTAGTTTAAGATCGTTTCCACGGGAATTGGTTATAGTAATGTATCAATATAATCTGTCTCAATATTATCCAGGAAATCAAACTTTAGTTGTTGGTGTGGTTAAACCACGAATGTAAATAGAAATTGTAGACTAAATATAATAGACACATATGCTGAACGTTATTATCAATATGAGAAATGAGAGAGACTGGCGATCCATGTATATACTCTCGTTAACCAGTATTCTAATTCTTGATCTCTTCTCTCTCTCTACCTATACTCGCAGAGCATAGCCGACTCAAGTCCCGGATAAGGGAAGAGCATTGTAGTAGGTTGACAGACTGCGTAAAAATAGTCAACTTCCAACGATTCATATAGCTGACCCAACTTGTTTGTGATCAAGAAAAATTAATTGATTGATCTCTTTTATGTGGCTGCTGTAAACGCACTATAACTGGAGTAGCACTATTTGGGTCCTTCAGTGTTGTATCTGGAGAAAGCCATTGACCTTGGAGAATTCCACCGAGCCTAAATTCCAATACGTAATTTCTTTGTTCTGCCTCACCTATTTAACTTTTTCAATCTTTTTCTATTGTAGACAAGTTTCTTGGTAATGATTGTGGAAGTATGTTAAAAGATGTTATATAATTAGTGCTACTTTTCTTGCGGTTCATTTTGCACATTGAATATAGATTGATTTCTGGTGCTTTTGACAGGTGTTTTCTCCGGAAACCTCTCTTTGGATGTTATGGAAGGATCAAAGTGGAATATGACTCGAAGTGGCTTTTGTGGAATGCGGTCTAAAAAGGTCGATGCTACTCAACCATCCTAATAAGTGCTTCGTCTCTTTTTCTTATTTGAAAATGATAAGCAACAGATTCAAGATGAAAATTCGAAGAAAGAAATGACAACGCCCTAGAACAGCAAGAGTATAAAAGGACTTTCAGTTACCATGTATTTTTTTCTTTTTCTCAGAAAGAAAAAAAATACATGGTAACTGAGTCCAACTAGATAAATAATTGGATGAGACAGCATCTCGGTCAGCTTGGGCCATCTGCACGTCTTGGACTTAGGTCATCTCTATTGTATGTTTTTTGTTTCCTTCGTTGCTGTTGATAGACCTTCTATCAAAAGTTCAGATCTGTCAAGTTGGCTGGATTAAGCCATGAACCAACCCATTTAACCCCTTAAAAGTGGTCCCCTACTTCCAGGATCCAACTCTTGATTTGGCTGACCCTCTAACTTAAGGGGAAAGTGCCGAGTCCATTACTTAGACCCCCTAACTGGACCCAGCAAGGAATTGCTTAATTTAAAAAAAAATAGATATCTCCAACGAGAAATAATCAAATTTATTTGTATACTCAAACATACATGATCTGGATGTGAAAGTCAAGTGATCTACTCCTCAAGTCTATCAATGAACCATTTCTTCGGACCCCGGGGATAGGATATATGTTAGCTCTTTTCCCCTCATTTTCTGTTCTCCTTGTTTTAACTAAAGAACTATCTTTATATTTGCAAAGTCATACTTCAGTAAGTTTGTGATATTTCATTTGCATTCGAGATAGTCTATTGTTTTCATATTTCAAATTTTTAATTAGTGAGTTCTTAAATGTAAGTTTCATTTTTCAGATTTTGCATATGAAAATTTATAAAGTAGGATTTTTTTGCTTTTATTTGCTACATTGAACCTTTATTGTATCATTAGTTGGCTTTATCAGAAGAGTGATTCTCATATAGGAGGCACTAGTGATGAAACTTCACAAAAGACTTGCCTTAATGCCTTTGGTATAATTCACGTCATTTTTGACTGCCCCTTAGACAATATTACTATATAGAGGAAGTGGTTTTTTTTATATATCAGTAGCGTTGCTTCTCCTAATTCTTTTTTCTTGCAGTTCAATGGCTTCATTGATTTGGATGGATATGACACAATAGCTCTTAAAACTTAAAGGGGATGGAAGATGCTATATTTCTACAGTAAGTTCCTGTATCTTGTATTTATTTGGAGATGTTTTAAACACATCTTTATTTAGATGCTTGCATGCTTCAGATGTCCATGATTTCATTGAACTGCTGCTGTTGATATGTGGATGAACTGTGAGAATAATCATGTTTCACTCAAAGTTTAACTGCAGATATACACAGAGAATTGGGTCAATAGTCCAGGACAAGATGAAGATAATTCATGGCAGGCATTTGTTTCTGTGCCAAGAGATAACTGGTATATCACAAAGGTAAGTTCTTCATTTCTTTCCTCCTCCATGGATGTAAAAACTCACATCACCGAAGGTTCACAAAAGTACTTGTTCAATTTGCGGGAAGAGAATGATAAGGAGGTTGCTTTTATTGGCTGTGTAGATCCCTCTTACTCGTTATGCACCTACATGGAGAGGGAACATAATAAACGCAAGGATGTAGATGAATCCAGCTCGAATCGTTGGCATGTCTCTATCTGTCAATGCAGAAGGTGGTGTTCCAGGTACAAAGTCTGGGCCTGGTGATTTCGAAGTTAAAGTTGATTGGATCAAAGCCTTGCGGATGCAGTAAGCAAAACTGGAACACCTTAAAAAAGGACCACAAAAGACGGGGACGCGTGGAGCGTCCATACCAGTTGGTCAAGATTGTGGAAATACTGGCTACAGGGTTGGTATTTTTGAAGTCATCCATCGGAGATTTAGAAGATACCGGTTCTTTTTCTAAGTACCTCGGAGGAAAAAAAGAGATAATTGAGCTGATGAAAGGAGTAAAACCTTACTATTCACTTGGCTTAAATGCAGCGTCTCTACCTACAATGTACACCATCAAAGTCAAATTATCAGATTTTTCTCTTGTAATAAATGAGGCTCTTCAGTTTTATTAGATCCTTTGTCTTTTACAAGGTTTGAAAAATAAATATTTCAATAATGTGCTTATAATTATTACACCGTTCCAAGTTTTAATGTCAATTTACAGTGTTACTATAACTGTAAATTTCTAGTGGCATAGCAATGACATCCACAAGAGAATCATGTCTGCAAAATTCTCACCCTAAAGCAACACCAAATGTAACGATTTCATAGCTAACTTAGCATGTCAGGTAAATCCATTGCCGAAATGTGGGTTAATTATCATCATCATCTATAATCAACCAAATTTTCTAGAGACGTGTTTCACCAAATACAGAAGAGAACCAAATAACGCTTGGAAGCTATCAAGTATATGAAAAAGGCTGAATGCATGCACGTCTCCTTTTCCAGCAAATTTCATTTAGAGTCTGAATTGAAACATCTGATAGGAATACTTTGTCACATGTCCATGTGCTTAATTTAAACTTGGTGTAATTATGACATGTCATATGATAAAGTGTTTCTATTTTGTGTGTGGTGACAAGCGTCCAATAGAAAAATAAAATTGATTATAAAAATTGTATCTCATCCTTTAGTTAAATAATTTACGAACACTAAATAAACTTAATTAACGATTCTAACAGATACTACTTGGTGACATTTCCACCCGATGTGTTGGTTCAAGTTCAGAAATAGCGCCAAAACCTTTAGTCTTGATAGATTGTCCTCCTTACGAAAAGTCTCTAGAAAAAGGTGACCTCCGTAAAGGATGTCTTGATTTTCTTGGCCTTGCTTAACAATTTTTTTTAAAAATAACCTCTACTTCAGAAAATTCTAAACTTTTACCACACGACAAATGTTCCGTATATTTTAAGGATACTAAATTCTGTTAATTAACAAAAAGAAAAAATTTCATTATAGGTATCTCAGGTATGTTGTCCAGCAGATATAAATTTATAAATTTTAATATTTTTTCATAAGATGAAACCTTTAAAATATTTTAAGACAATAAACGTACTTAATTTAATCAAAAGATCTGCCTTTATAAGCAAAAATTAACACTTAGGTATGTTGTCCCCCAGATATAAGTTCTAACATTTTTCCCATAACATAGACATTGATACTTCAATACAAATGACACGTTGAATTGACCATAAATTTTGTTTCATAGGCAAATGTTAGAACTTATCTATGACGGGCTAAACATAAACTTTTTGAAGTTAAGGTCTATTATGAATTAAGAACAAGAAGAATAGAAAGAGAAGAGAGAGTAATTATTATTTCTCTTGAGAGGTTTCTTGATGGTGTCAATTACAATGAAGGAAACATTTTTATTTATAGGGAAAAATTAACTTTGGGGTTTCTAACTTTTTCATAAATAGGCATTCACTATATATATGATAAAGTAGAAATTCACTATATATGGAAATACATTTATAACACTCCCCCGTGAATGTCTAATTGATAGATTATGTGTCTCGTTAAAACCTTACTAGAAAAACTTCAGTGAGAAAATATAGTGAACGAAAAAGAGTACACATCTCTAACAATACGCATATAGGTTGCCTCATTAAAAACCTTACAAGGAAAGTCCAGTGGGACAAAATATCGTAAGGAAAAAAGAGTACAACGTGTATTAACTTCCCGTAATTAGAATATACTTGAACCTTTGCACCCCGATCTTGTGCACCATCTTCTTGAAAGTTGCAATAGGAAGAGACTTGGTGAATAAATCAACCATATTATCATTTGAACGAATCCGTTGCACGTTAATATCACTATTCTTTTGCAGCTCATGTATATAAAAAAAGTTTTGATGAAATGTGCTTCATTCTATCTTCTTTTATGAATCCTCCCTTAAGTTGTGTTATGCATGCTGCATTATTTTCGGATAAAATTGTGGTTATATTGTCACATTTCAAATCACATTTTTCTCAAATGAGATGCATCATGGACCTCAACCATGCACATTATCGGCTTGCTTCATGAATAGTGATTATCTCAGCATGGTTCGATAAAGTGGCTAGATAGACTGCTTTGTATATCTCCAGAATATGGCAGTATCCCCACATGTGAACACATTCCATGTTTGAGATCGAGATTTATGCGGGTTAAATAAATGCCCAGCATCAGTATAATCAATAAGATCAGGACGGCAATCTCTAGAATAAAATTAGATCATATGTTTGATCCCATTTTGATGTCTCCTAGTAGGAGCAGAATTATACCTTGCTAGCAAATTAACCGAAAAGGGTTATATTAAGCCTTATAGTATTTGCAAGATACATTGGTACATCAATTACACTAAGATATGATACTTCATAACCTATTCAATTCGGTATATTTCTCATGTCAGCAAATAATCTATTATTTTAAAAACTCTCCAAGAGTTTCAATAACTTTCAAGTTATAAATTTATGCAATATAAGGATTATAAATAAGTTTTTTAGAAACTTTTATATGCTTCAAATATTTTGAATCCTTAAAAAGTTTTCATATAAATTTTGTCAAGTGACAATACCCAACATTTCATGAGTGACATCTTCAAATATCTGGACTGCAAATCAAATAAGTTTTATACTTACCAAGATGCATCCTTTCACGTTACTTGATAAATTTTTCTACGTCAGCATGCATAAATAAATGTAGAATTCAGATTCTCGTAATCTTTCACAATATTGCACCAATATTGTATCAAAGATATTGATGATACATTATTTTTTATTGATTCACAGTGTGACATAACATTTTGAGATCTCATCACTTCATTATTTTCAGGTTCCTGAACCTCTCACAAGGTTTCATAAAGTGTTATGTCGTAGGCTCTTCAAGAGCACATTGCCTTCTTATTATGATCATTTGCTCCTTATCCTTTCAAGTATTATTTCATTTGGAATCGATTGATCTACCACGCTTCACACATGCATAGACTTTGTCCTTTAGGAACACAAAATATGAGCAGTCGCAACTTACAATTGAGATATTTTTGACATTTAACTTGAATTATCCTTTGAATGAGAATCTGATAATAATTCCTAACATATTTCATAGATGCTTATAATCTCCCCCTTATGTTAGAAAAACTAACATACATCCTCCATCTTCTTTGAGGAATTCATCTTTGTGCATCATAATATATTCATTAGTCGTATATCGTACGTCAAACTATTAGATGGACAATGTGTGGTTCCTGACTTAGAACCAACTTTGTGGGGGGAATTAATCATAATTTATTAATTTGATGCACACAAGTACTTATGTATACAATATTTCAAACCAACACATGAAGTTTTGTTCTCATTAGCAGTAGTTGAGCTATTTATCGAAGGCATTTAATGTCAAATCAGTATTATAAGATGAATTGCCTTGATTACACAATATGAAAATCATGCTCATAACTCAATTAGGCAAGCAACTTTATCAATGTCAAGCTGCAAATTGACAATGAATGTATATGTGATAATCTTATATTAATGCATCTTAATAGATCACATGATGTGTGAACGGGGCCATATTCACCTTTTGTACTTTTCATATTTTAAAGGATCTAATCTAAACATTCGCTGGTCCAATCAACTTATAATGAGAACAACTAAAAAAATCTTCTATACATATTTAATACTCAATATGCACATCTTCGGAATGTCATAATCATTCACCACTAAAAAAAACAGCATTTAACGATAGTCACATTTGATCGTTATTCTATGTAAATTCGTCGCTAAATAGAAATTACAACGGAATAGCAACGGATTTGTGTCTGTCGCTATATTTCTCGTTACTAGCCTCTTAGAGACAAAAAAATGAATTCCATCACAAAACTTGTGATCGTTTCGCGACGAACTTATCGGTAATTGATTTTACCCACGAAATCTTTCATAGCTATACCGTTGCTAATTTCAAAATTCATTTTTGTCGTGGCTAAATTTATGACAAAAATTTTTATCGCTGATCCGTTGCAACATAGTTTGATCGACTGAGCAACCATCTTTAGCGACCAAATTGATTAGTTATAATCCATCGCTAAAGTTTTTTAGTAACAACAACAAAAGTTAGTCACTAATTTTTTGTCGCTAATAATTTTGTTAGAAAATTATTGAAACGCATAAATCATTGAATGATTAAAATAACCAACATTCATATAAATAATTGCTTATATTAGAATGTTCAAAATATATAGATAGCAAAATGCATCACATAATTGTGTCCAAACATTCACAAGTTTAAGTATTTTGTCAAAAATAAACTAATGTCAAATCATTATTCATTGAAATTAGTTTTTGGTACTACATAACTGTTTTCTTCTTTACTCCTCCCGCAGCTTCATAACATGATTCCAATTGATCAATTTCAGATTCAGTTTGTCTTTTTTTTTTCATATAATTTTTTCATGCTTTTCCTGTAATTAACAAGTGGAGATATTAAAATAGACTCAACTTTCTGTTGCTTCTTTCATTTTCATGTATAATATGAAATTTCGACAGATTTCAATACAAAAGAAAAATAAGAGAAGAGTATATCTAATGATGTAAATTATGGACTTACGTGGAGAAATAAAAAACGCTCAGCAACAAAAGATTTACCATCATGATTATGTGTATGAATGTGCAAATGTAACTCACTTGAAGTTGGATCTCGACTTATTGTAATAGCCTATACAAATAAATAACAATCAATATTTGCTTCATCAAGTATTAGAGAGAAATAAATTGAAAGAAACTAAAAATTTACCCTATTGTGATAGAGTCATCTGTCCTTACAGATTGAGAGAGATGAAAGAGACTGCTGAGAAGGGGAAGGAAAAGAAGAAGAAGAAAGATTACAAATTATATTTAATCGATAAAAAAGAAGTCTATATTTTTTATTTCTTTCACCTTTAGCACTTCAAAAACCATTGGATCTTTAGAGAGATTCAGTAGATCAAAAAGAACACCTCCAGGATAATTGATATCACCAGGCAGGTAAATTTCTAAGGGTTCCAAAGCCTCAATCCCACAGTACCTTGCGTATTCTGGTCCAACCTATGCACAGAAGTATGAAGAATATTTAATTGCAAGAAAAGAAGAAATCAAGTCAAAATCTCCATAATTCATGTGAAAAAAGCATCAACAACAACAACATACTCAGTGTGAGAAAAGCCATTTTCTAATTTAAGTTCCTAACAAGTGGTTTCATTTGTATAGAGATCGCCAAATTAAAAGTTACAGAATTTATTGTCCTATCACTTCTCTAGGCATCAGATTATCTCCATGGGAATTGTTTCAACATGTTCACCAGCTATAACACACCGACAAGCATTCAATATATCATCAGGCACTAGGATATTAAGAGAAATAAGTAGTAACTAACCCTTGAACACAAAAATAGATGCTCAATTGGAACTTAACTTCAACTTATGCACTTTCTCTAAATACACCATTAAAAATTACCAACAGAATCTTTACTCTCAACCAGATACATCGATCGACTGATACAATTAAATTAGTATGACAAAAATGGCAAGAGGAAGCAGCCTTCCATTTATAATATTTAACCAATCAAGCATTAGCGGTATGGATGTAATTTGAACATAAAGCTACATTGTAGTTCTATTTCTAGAAAGAGTTTGATCTATAAGGTTACTATCTTAATCTTGGAAAACTCTATCATGAGCTAAAAGCTCAGATTACCTTCGGCTCATAGATTCATTATACTCTCAACCATCTCGGTAACTGCAAAATGCCTACCTTTTTCACACAATGAGTGCATTGCAATAGATAGATTGCACCTTTTACATGAAGAATTCAAGTAACAAGAAAGTGTCGCACTCAATGCATTAGGCATTTGAATAGTTACTAAAAAGATACATAGAGCGCAAGTGTTTACACTCACCATCAAAAGGACTTGGTAAATGGCTATGACAATGACTCATTGACTTTCAGCAAAATGGAGTCCAGGGATCCTTAGGTAGTTAAGTGTATCTCCCTGGAAAAAAATGGAGAGAAACAAATAAGAGAGAAAAGACACTTGCAATAAGCGCTGGATACTGAATTCATAAGGTCATTAGGAGGTCACCGATTTGATAAGAATATAAAGAAGGTGGGTAATACAAATTAACTATTAAAAGGAACACTTGCATGTTAAACACTGAATTACCATAACTTTGTTCATCTTAGAAAAGGTCACAAAAGCATATTATGCAAGCCCGTTTACTGCCAAGCTAACTATCATCAAACTTCACGCCTTTGCATCTTTAAAAGGTATAACTTAAAATACTTCAATTGCCTTTTCAACATATCCACACTTTGTATACATATTAACAAGCGTGGTACTAAGTTTAAGATCATTCTCAATCGATCTCTTATCAATATATGTGTGCACCCACCTTCCCAAATCTAACGCTCCAAACATAACACAAGCCGATATCACACTCACCATCGTCACCTTATCTGGCACTACCCCCATCTTCTGCATTTATCTAAACAACCCAAAACACTCATTAACCATCCCCAATCTCGAATACCCACTAATCATCACATTCCACGCAATCATATTTCTCTCAGACATTTCATCAAACACCTTCTCCGCTAATTCAATCCCCTCACATTTTCTCATAAAAAATTTAAATAATAGAAATTGACATATGTTGAAACAAAAACAAAATAATAAGAACCTTCTCAAAATTCGAAGCCAAATTTTAACTATTTCGAATTTAAGAATTTGTTTAGGGAAAAGAAAAAGAGTAGAAGAGGATAATGATATTAGTGTTGGGTTCGAAATCGAGAGGGCGTCATGCTGAAGCTATTAGTTGCAAACCATTGTGGTGACAATTCAGAAGACACATAAAACAATACTAAAAAACTTAATATTATTATATTATTTGGCCAATTGGCCTACATATAAAACTTCATATTAAAAACATAAAAACTAATGAGAGATAAAATCTCCCTCTAAACAAAAACTCTTTAAAGACTACATTGTGGATGCTATTGTGTTGTTGTATGAGAAGGGATTTTTCTATTTATAGAGTTCCAAAACCTTTCTTCCAAGAAAGAGGTTTGTCAAATATGGAAACGTTTTATATTTAATAAAAGTATTTATGGTTACTTTTATTTTCCTTACAAGAAAAAGTAAAACTTAATTTTTGTAAGTAAATCAGGGCAAAAATCCTAACAATTAGGACAAAGAAATCAAACCTGCGATGGGCTCTTACGAACCCATCATTGCGAATTTTGTCCAGAGCGCTTGGCTGGACGATTTTTGAGATGGTAAAGGCGACTGGAGCAGCGGTAATATCGGGTTGCAGGCATCGACGACCGCTTACTGGTGGTTGTCTTGTGGGATAACGGAGAAAGTACCAGCGGTACTGATCATTGCATCAGCCGAAGAGCAGAGAAGAGTTTGCTGGGGAGGGAGAGTGGTGGGAGACGATGCTTGATTATGGCGGCTGGAGTTGGGAGTTTCGTTATCTGTGGCGCGGTAACTGAACGGAGGGAGAGAGAAAGACGACGATGACAGTGCTCTGACGTCAGGTGATCGAAGATGGTGATGAGGGAGAAAAATCATAGAAAGAGAATGGAGAAGGGGGGAGGTGAGACTGAAGTGAAAATAATGGATTAGGATTTTTGTTATTTTGATTAAAAAGGAGAGAAAGAAGGTTTTAGATCTCAGTCGTTGGATCATATTTGATCAACGACTGAGATCAAACTGATCTGAAAATATTTAATTAAAAATTAAAATGAATATTTACGACGAAAATTTTGGTCACTAAATAAAATATTTTTTTAAAAAATAAATCTAAAACATACCGACGAATATTCTGTTGTTAAATCCGTGGCTACGAAATAATTAAAATAACGATCAATGTTCTGTTGCTAATTTATCACTATATTTAGGCGCCAATTTTTCCCGCAATTATTTAGCGACAGAATCACAATTTCATCACTGATTCATTGCTAATAGCATACATAAAAATTGAATTGCTATGCATGCAGCCTAATTGACTGTTTCGTTGCTAATTTATCGCTATATAGTGACGGAAATTGATCTGTCAGTAAATTTTATTTCTAAACGCGATTTTTTTGTAGTGCATGTCAATTTATAAACTTTTATTCTAGTAAACTTCAAGTTTACCATGATATGTGTCTTTCACTTTAGTAAACTTCTGATTTACTATGACGCGAATTTTATATCAATAAACTCCTAGTTTATTATAGCATGTGATCTCATCATGCTCAAATAACTTTTCATATTGGTGTTTCTTATTATGGTAACTTGGAGATATTCAACTCTTTTATAGGTGGATTGTGATATCTTTGCAACTAAAAACACGTTCGAATTTATATACAGTCACATTTATCCCCAGGATATAAATCTGTATTTATAATAATCAAAATTCTTATTCTCTAGGAATGAAATATAATCGTGCATTACGCATATCAAATTCTGATAAATTAGAACCTCTTTTGAGATATTGCTACTTTAGGAGAAAATTAAGGCATACATATGATATAGAGAATTTTTCTCTAACATATCTTTCAGAGTAGTTCACACCTCAAAGGAATTATTGTTTTGCACGTTGTCATGCACACATACATTCGTACGATTATAATAATTATTTTGTCATCTTTCAGACGTATCATATAGTGCTACCACATTCACTTCAGGAGTGAAGCAAATTGTCTTTGAGACATATCATATACTGCTACCACATTCACTTAAGAGAATGGAGCAAAATCAATGGAATGGATTTCATATCCTTCAATCAAAAATACATTATTTTGCCTTAGCCACTATTATATCATCAATATGGTGTATTGAGATTCAACCTCAATGTCTTATCCAAATAAAGGTTTCTTAGGCATAAATTGAAACCCAATATTTTTTCATCATGGTGCATCGAGACTCTAATCCGGACCGATGTCTTACCCTTTGTGAGATGAAATTAAATTCACCGTCTTATCATTAATCTTATATACCACATAAGTCCATACTTGGATAGTAATTTAGATATTAATGATTCATTGTAAAACTTTAATAACTGCATAAAACTTTTACGCAAATAAAAGAACTCCATAAAAAATTGTTCAAGATTCACGTGTAAAAGAGAAAGAAATAGATTTCATCTATAAATATACATGCTTGCAGTACGTACTAACATACTTTCTTTATTTAATTCAACTTATTCTTAATGCCAAAAATTATATGATAGTACAAAATTATATTGCTGAGTTATGTCACCAAAAGAGTTAAATAACTATCCACAACATTCTTTTATAAAAGACAAAAATATTGATATTGCATCAAGTTAATAGCAAGGTTTTCTAGTTCCCAATATGTTTATTGAGCCAGTTTTGGTCCATGATAAGAAGCACGAGAACTAATTTTGTATTAATTCTTCGCTAACAGTAAATGACACACAACTTAAAATTATATTTAGAAGGTTCTGTGACATGATCTTGTGCCACTAACCTTATTTTTACCGTGCTTAACTCGTGCCATATGAGAAACACCAAAATTCCTTGTGCATCTATCTCAGTTAATTTGAGATTCATGCTGATAACATGTTATGAAATATAAAGTAAGAACAAGAAGAATAGAAAGTGAAGAGAGAGTGATTATTATTTCTCTTGAGAGATTTTTTGAAAGTGTCAATTACAATGAAGAAAACCTCTTTAAAATCGAAAATGGATTCGATACAATTCAACAGTTTATTTATAGGGAAAAAAACTAATCTTGAAGTATCTAATTTTTTCATAAATAGACATTCACAATATATGTGATAAAGTAGACATACACTACATATAGTAATACATTTATAACAAGATCATTTTTTTAAAACAATCCAAAATTATTTGCGGGGGCCAAAATTGAAGACGAAATAGTTTGGAACGACACTCCAAAGTGTCAGCTCTACCGGCCCATTCATAATTGGGCCTGAGATTTGATCACAGAACACTTTAGCTTTGGCCCATAGTATAAACTACACTTCCTACCTTGTCACCTACAAGCTACACCTGCAACATTTTTCCATTTAACCAAAACACATCAGAAAACCTAAACTAGGAGGAAAAGAAAATGAGGCAATTCGATCCATGGCCAATCTTCTTCCGTCGTGAATGGAGCCGTAACTGGCCATTCCTCGTTGGTTTCGCCGTCACCGGCACTATCATCACTAAGCTCTCCCTCGGTTTCACTGGTATGCAGTAGTCTAATATTGATTTCCACATGTATATTTACAATGTCTAATTGCTTTTTATTAATTAGATCTGATTTTGATCTACGTAATGGATGTTTTTTTTTTGGTAGAGGAGGATAGGAAGAACTCTCGATTTGCGCAGAGGCATAAGAAGTAAGTTTTATTTATAGATTGAAATTTGATTTTGTGGATCTACTTCGTATTGATTGGGAATGGATGAATGGTATATTATGATTGAATTAATTGCTGGCTTACGGTGTTTTTAGTTTGTTAATGAATGGTCAACGTACCTTGCTTAATGAGCTTAGTTAATCGACCTAATTTGTAAGGCAGAGAGAAGGATGAAATGTTTATAGAGCTAGGTTAATCTGTATTTCAGTAGGGTATTTGTACATGAAGAGGGATAAAATGTTTAAGAACCTGTGCTTCTATAGGTTATTTGTATGAAAAAAGTGTGTGACTTGTTAGTTTTTGTGACCTTCTTAGGTGTGGGATACTGTAGTGAATTTGGACTTAATGGTCAATAAGGATTTTGTTCCTTTCAGGATAGTAGAGAACATTAGGAGAATACGCAGGATTAAAAAAGGATGATATTCTGAGATCTAGAAATGAAAATTTGAAGGAAGTTGTATAGGATTGGGAGTATCGGGGGATAATAAAAGAGGAGGTTAAAGAAGTGATATTGAGAATTCAATGAGGATACTGAGCTATCAGAGAATTTTCTGGTTAAAAAGAGAAGTAATCATACATTCAACAATGTATTTGAAAGAGAGAAAGTGTTACCGCGTTTAATAATTTGAAATAACAATAGATCTCTAGTGCAATGAGATGAAAAGTTGAGGAACACAATTGATGAATAGATTTAGCTGTTAATATCAATCTACTTTCAAGGGTTTAAATCACACTGAGAGGTGGGGTGGAATGTGTACATGTCGTGTCAAAATTTTTCATGCACACCATGCGAAGTGTCACACTAATGTTTCTTTGAACAATAAGGTCTTACCAACATCTGTTTAAGATTACCAATGTTATGCTCCATCATTAACCAGGGGATAGAATAGGTAGTGGATTAACCAAATAAAACTGATCCAAATGCTCCACCAAAACAGGACCCAAAGGCTCTATCAATATTGTAGTTCATCAAATATTTAGTGCTCATTAACACTTTGATTTGACCATTTCATTCTCCTTGAATTGTCTTTCTCAGAAAGAGAGCATTAACGAATTGATACTTACAAACCTTTTACAGTAATTGGAAGATATGATTTTATGTTGTGATATATATATGACCTTAGTAATGGATCCAGTTTTGTGGATGTGAAACTATTCTGCTAACTTGAGCGGCATCCAGATTTTGTAACTTGTTGGGTTCAAGCTGGCACTGAAATCACTATTTTAAAGATTATGCAATATTGAAATATTTTTGTGTTCTAAGTTCTGGGTGTTCGATTGAAACCCTTAGCACTAAGGCTACATCTCTCACTAGGTAACTGTAGATGGGCAGCTAATTCCTAGTGGCTACATCCTCATTTTCAATCTCTATGGGATACATATCATGTGAGTCCCGTATTGATAGGTGGCACTGAAGTCAGTTTTATCTGCACTTGTTAATTTTGTTGCTGAACTCATTAGTCTACTCATCTCTACATGTTTGTCTAAAAAAAAATCTGACTTGTGATTTCTTCTTTGTTGCAGCTGACTCCGTACATGCTCAGTCTTCTCTCTAAGTGGATGCTACTTTACCAGAGACGGCCCTTTTCCTTTTTCTGTTTACTTCCTTCTCTAGACTGTCAAAGATTAATACATGTTGCATAAAATCCCGCATGTTGGGATAAATTTGGAAGCTGTCTCTGAACTAAAACCCGTATTTGTTTGCTGGGACTCCTTATCTTGCGTTAATTATTAGCGACTCCTTTTAAATGTAAAATTTACGTGAGTTTTGAAGCTTCCAGACTGTTTCGTCCTAATAAAATATCATTCTCATTCAATATTTCACAGTATTATAGCCGCACATGGTAAGTTTATATTGAACCGGTGGTGTTGGTCATCCTTGGTTTTCTATCAATCGTTTTAAGTGCTTGGGCAAGTTGGGTGGTGGAGTCACCATCTGCTGTTGCTACTGCTTTGAAGACCTTGCCAAGAATGAGATCATTAGTTTTAACAATCTCAAGCTGCAAGCTTCTTGTTGCTAGGGTCATTATGTTGTTATAGCCAAATACTAACAAGAATAGTATCTTCCTGCTAAATCGACCTTTTAATTCTTTTGATAATGCTCCTACGATCGTACCTGCTAGATCCGACTCCTAATGTGTTTTTCAAAAGATCGGGAAAAAAATGTTTGATAAAAAAAAAGCTTGTTAATAAAGAGTTTTTGGGAAGTTACACGCCTACTCGAAGATTATTAAACTCCGATACGAAAAATCATCTGTCCAGAATAAACAAATTATATGCAGTTGAAGGTAGGGGTGGTAAACAAATTATATGCAGTTGATGGTAGGGGTGAGCATTCGGTTTGATTGTTGAATATCGGTTCGATTTTTCGATTTTCGGATTGACAAAAATGAAAACCACAACCAAATCAAAATTATTTTGGTTTGGTTTGGTTTTACAAATTCGGTTCGGTTATTTCGGATTTTTATTTCGGTATTAAAGTAGTGAGTATTTAGAATTGGTGATTTTTCTAGAAAAATAATCTTTTTTCAAACCAATTTTTCATTCCCAAATATAATTAATTCAACATGCATGAAACAACCATAAATATCGACCTCTCTGAGTCATTGCCGTTGGCGTGACGGCAGTGACGAACTGAGCAAACGACTGTCGTTGGCGATGTTGAAATTTCAAATGAATTGACGAACTGAGGATGGTTGAGTGCTGCTGCAGCCTTTACGTTAATGTTAGGGTCTAAAGCAAAACAGTATATTAGGATTTAGGGTTACTAAATGATTATAATTTATATATTTATATGTTATATCAGATTATATTTTTAGTATATTTACATATATATTAAATTTTATAATATATATATATATATATATATATATTATAATATATTATTTATATAATTTCGGTTTTTTGATTTATCCGAATTCTTTTTTTGTAAATCCAAAAACCAAACCTTTTAACTAAAGTTCTAAAATTTGAAACCGAAATCAATCCGAAAAAACAAAAAACTAAATCAAAATTAAATTTCAGTTCGGTTTTTCGATTTTTTCCGTTTAAACCAAAATATGTCCAACCCTAGTTCAAGGTGCAAATAATTTTAAGAAACAGTAAAAGAATGAAAATTAAATTTCAATTTAGTGTTTCGATTTTTTCAGTTTAAACCAAAATATGTCCAACCTAGTTGAAGGTGCAAACAATTTTAAGAAACAGCAAAAGAATGAAATCGCTTTCAATCACAATGTCCAGATGGCATTAGTAGTTCTTTTTGGATTGAAGCTAAAAGCACGCCTTCTCACGTTTAGGAAGATGTTGCTCCTCTTTGGTCCAAATTAATAACCTAGAACTTCTTTGCCGGTAGGTCGACCCTTATTTTTGGAGACACCTTATTTAATATTGTTGGGTTCGAAATAGAGATGATGTCATACGGAAGCTAATAAGCGAACTATGAAGGCGATAGTTTAGATGAAAAGAAAAATATATTAAAATGGTATATTATTAATATGATTTGGTCAGACGATTTACATATTAAAACTAATATTGGAGGAACATAAAATCTCAAGATTTTTAAAAACTACATAGTGGTACTATTGTATTGAGGTATGAGCAGAGGAGTTTTCTATAAAATAGAGGATCAAAACATTTCCTCCACAAAGAGATTAATCAAATATGGAAGAGTTCTATATTTTTCTTCAATAGATTATTAGTACCCAAATTTGATAAGAAAATCAGGATAAAAATCCTAACAAATCTCTCATTTTTGGTTGAATTTTCTTGATAAAACTTGATCCGTCTTTTTCATGTCACATATATGATTTTGGTTCTTCACATAATCTTCATATATCGTTGTTGCTTGGCATGCTTAAAAATTGAGCACTTTTGGGTTAAAAATATTGGAACCCTTTTACAGGGTTAAAATGAGCTTTATTTTTAAAATATAACAACAGGATTATTGAAAAATATGATTGAAACTTCTTCTCCATATGTATTTGGACAAAAATCTTCATTATCATCAAATTAGTTGCAAACTTGATTTGGATTTGCATTAAACTTGTCTTTAATCTCGTTTCACAACATTAGACCTTTGAACTATAAGTTCTGATACCACTAGTTGTGTTCAAAATCGAGAAGGTGTCATGCGGAAGCTAATACTTGTAAAATATTGTCGTGATAAATTAGATGGCACAAAAATATACTAAAAAGATATATTATTGATAAATTCAGTCAATTAGCCTACATATTATAAAAAATAATAAAAAACATAAAAACTATTTGAAAGAAAATCTCCACCTAAGCAAGACTCTTTTATGTTTACATTGTGGATGATATTGTTTTATGTTATAGAAGAGGGATCTCGTATTTATAGAGGTTCAAAACTTTTACTCTAAGAAAAAGGCGTGGATATTTTTTAAATTTTGTTTCAACATCTTTTAATAATTTTCTTTTTTTCGTAAGATATATTCATTAATTTGTTTATTATTTTATCCTGTAGTAATTGCAGAGTTACAAATTTCTGTATAATAATTTATTCTATCTGTACTGTAATGTATATCTAATTCTAGATTTTCAATGTTATTTATTATCTTGTGTTGTTCTTCTCGTAGTGAGTTTTTTAAATTATATAAACTATCACATGTACTTTTTTCTAAATTTTCTAAGGTTTTTTCTATCCATATTAATTTTTCTTTTAGATTTTCCATTATTTTTCTAATCCGGTTTCTATAATTAATTTCATTATTTAGATTTTCTTGATTTTCTCTAGTTTTTCTAATATATTCTAACATCTCTTAATCTGTATAATATCCTTCTGGGTAAATTTCTTCGTATAACTGTTCTAGCCAATTTATGGTTTCAATTTCATAGTCTATTACTTTTTCTAATATTATTTTCTTAATATCTATTATTTCTATATCTATAAGTATATATAAGATTAAAACTTTAAGATAATCTAGGTGATCTATTTTTTAGAATTGATTTTATTATAATATTTTGTAGTTGTTTGTTTTAGTCTTAGTAATTCTTGCATATTTTTATTAAGAAATTCCATGTATTTTATGTTTTTATTTTCCATGTATTTGTCTATATTTATTTTTATCTGTTTTTCTAGTAACTGTATGTTTCTCATATTTTTTTCTAAATTTTCTATGTAATTTGTCATGGTAAGTATTTGTAAGAGTAGTTAGGTAGGTATGGTATATAATTTACTCTAGTCATGTAATATTTACCAAAAGCTTTTTCTAATATGATTTTTCTTATATCTACTACTTTTATATCTTTAAGTGCATACAAAATAAGTATTTTAAATTTATCTACCATCACATCAGATAAATAATTATTCATTTTCATAAAATTATTTTTTTCAAAATATTCCCTTCAACCATGTACATAACAAAATATGGTCATCTTAGATTACTATATACTAGATTATTCTTAAATAATATGTTCTTCGGTCACTATTAACATGGTAATCCGGATACTTTTTCCCTTAAACAGCGCCTCTACTCTGGTTACTCCCCGCCACGGCTTCTTGCCTCATTGGTTTCACCTTTAGGATGGCATAGTCCTTAGGGATCTTTCTCCGTTTTCGCTTTGTTAATAAACTTTTTAACATATTATTCTTCGAATAATTCTACTATAAAGTAACTAATATGAATTTATTTTATCAATCATGATTGTTGGAAATTATGAATTTAGCTATTCATAATCATAAATAAATATACCTGTTCGGGTAGTTTTGATATTTCTGAAGTTTGTTCTTCCATAGCTTTTTCCATTGAAATATGTCTATTTAATTAACTGGGTAAAATATTTGTTGTGGAATGGAGAGAGTGTTTGCTTCAACGCATGAAGGCTTGCTTTGCAATGCCTTCAGCTTCCTTTATTTATAGAATGAAATCCTCTTTACAATCTTTACACGTTTTTTTTTACATTGCTAAAAGAACTATAAAAAGTCAAAAAAGGAGGCTAGACTACTAACTAGCTTTTAATTTCCTACAAACCTACAAATCTATAATTATTGCATCTTTTACGTAAAGTCTAAAGACTTTATACAATAATTCAACAATAATAAGACTTTGTACAATAATTCAACAATATCTTGTCTCCGTTGATTTTGTCGTATCTGTTATATCTCCATTATTGCTTCTTATCTTATCTTTCCAGCTGTCATTTTGTCTTCTTTTATTCTAGATGTACTTCTGGAATAATGTTATCTTCTCCATTACACCTTGAACATTGGTGATCTGGATATTTGTGTCCAATTATTTTACAATATCTTGTCAGTAGTCCGTCTGAAATAAATCCTTTTTTAATTGCTCTTGCGGTAGATTTTTTTCTGGGTTGAGTAATGTCATTATCCATTGTCTGACATCTTCCATATCTGCTTGTCGTAGCTCTTTTGAATTAGAGTAAATCATTTGATGATCTCTCGAATAATAGCTCCATATTGGGTTTCCATTAGTATAATTATTTGCTAGTTCTTGGACAATCTTAGCTAGTCCAATAAGTCGTTTATTTGCGTAGAAATCCGGTATCTCAATTCTGGGTATCTCCGGTTGCTGTGTAATATCTTCTGGTATGATCATGTCTCTAGTTAGTCCTATCTTTACAACTTGTGTAACTGGTTTTATTTCATCATATAGTATCTTTGCTGGTGCAGCATAACACTTTATATAAAATAAATTTCCTTTCGTTATCCTTTTGTAGGTGGTGAATATCTTGTATAATTCTTCCATAGCTATTAATTCTTCTCCGTCTTGGGTATATATGGTGTTTAATAGTCCATAGTCAAAACAGGTTTTTACTAGGCTTGGGTTAGTTTTGGGTAGTGCAATTAGTTTGTTATATCCTTGTAATTTTTGGGTTATATAGTTGGTGTTTGGTCCTTTGATGTTTGTAGCTCTAGGGTTATGGTTTAGAAAAGTTTGTACTCTGTAGATATTTTCTATGTATTTCTGGGCGGTGTAGTTGTAAACTTTTTTATCTTAGTTTAGGCTATCTCGGTATGTGCTAACTTGTGGGGGTATAAACAAGTGGTCTTTTTGTGTTTTTGGTGTAAATGGTTTTTCAAATATTTTATTCATATTCATATTCTGGTATCTTGGTCGATTAACTCCTTTGCTTGTACCTGCAGAAGTAGATTGATAAATGTTATGGGTTTTATGGAGTGTCCCAATGTCTCCTTCTAGCTCTGGAACTTTAATGTCTTCCGATCGACATAGCTCTGCACACTGTTGAGTTAGCTGATTTGTAGCTATAGACTTCAGTTTATCTTCATTAGTCTTTAGCTTTTCTATCTCATTACCCATACTGTCCACTTTTATTGAAAGCGTAGTTAGGGTGTTAAGTATTTTTTCTAGAGTATCTTCTTCTATTATTTCAGTCTGTGTAGCTTTGTCTTGATATGTAATCTGCAATAACATTTTTGTTAGTACTGATCACTTCAATTGTAAATGTGAAATTTAATATATTCAAAACTAGTCTCCGAATCTCTTTTGTTGTAACTGAATTTTGTATTTTCTTTGTTAACCACCAGTGTACCTGTGTATTATCTGTTCGTACAATAAATTTGTTATATACAATATATGGCTCAAATGCTAATAAACATTTATATAATGAACATAATTCTTTCCTATTTATTTCCCATTTTATTTCTGTCTCATTGAACGTACCTGAGTAGTATCTACAATGGTGTTCTATTTTTTCTGCTTCATATCGATATTTAAGTACTCCTCCGTAACTATATTCACTAGCATCTGCTTCTACTATATATATAAATTTTCTATTTTCATCTGGAAATTGCAATTTTGATAATTCTTTACAAAGAAATTTTATTTTTTGAACTTGTTTTTTATCTTCTTCATTATAGTTATATTCTACATTCTTTTTTAATTTTTTCTGTAGTGGTTTTAAAGTTTCTGCTAATTTTGGAATATATTCTCTCACTTGGTTTACTAATCCTAAAATGATTGTAATTTCTTTTTTGTATCTAATTCTTCTTTCGAATTTATTATTTTTTGTACTATATGTTGTTGCATTTTTACTCCACTTTTATCTATTTGTATTCCTAAAAATTCTATCTGATTTTTCATAATTTCAGCTTTCTTTTCGCTTAGACTTATTCCCGATTTTCCTATTATATCTGTAAACTGCTCTAATAATTTTAAATGTTCTTCTCTGGTTTTTGTATATAATAATATATCATCTATGTATACTATACAATTAGATAATTGTTTAAAATAATTATCCATAAAATGTTGATATCTACCTGGTGCATTTTTATATCCAAATGGTAATACGTTCCATTCATAAAATCCTTGTGGTACCGTAAATGCGGTTAATTCTTTAGATTCTTCTTCTAGCTTTAGGTGATAAAATCCTGATTTACAATCGAATTTGCTAAAATAATTATATCCTTGTATTTGTCTTATTTTTAATATCTTATTTGGTATTGGATACTTATATGTTATAGTTTTTGCATTTAAATTTCTGTAATCAATTACCATCCTACTTTTTCCTCTTTTTTGTTCACCATGTTTATTTACTATAAATGCTGGACTATTATGTTTACTATTACTTTTTTTGTATATATTGTTTTTCTAATAATTTATCTATATGCATTTTAAATTCTTTTAAATCGTCAAAATTATATGTTAATGGTTTTGGGGTTATTATGCTATTTTTATCTATTAATTCAATTTTTATAGTAGTTTTATGTTTTTCCCATCCTTTTAATGGATCTTCACTATATAATTGTTCTAATTTTTTCTGAATTATTTCTATTTTATTTATTGAAAATATAGTTATTTCTGTTTTATTTATCGAAAATACTACTAGTTCTATTGTATCTTCAGTATCTTTTATATTTTCTAATTTTTGTGTAATTTTTTCACTTTCTTTTATCCAATCAGTTTTCTTTCTTATTTTATTATTAACTCTTTTTGCTCTTACTTTCTGCTTACATAGTGTTGTAAACCACCAGTCTGTTTTGGTTATTATGTGTGGGTATAATTTATCTAAGAATGACATTCCTAAAAGTATATCTTTTGATGTTAATTCATAATTATAAATTTCTTCTATTGTTAATATCTTGTCCCATACTTGTATTTTTACATTCCTAGCTTTATAAGTAATTAAGCTTCCTTCATTATTAAATCCTTTAACTATTATTGGTGTTTTCAATTTATCCCATTTACTTTCTGGTAAGCAATTATATCTACATAAATTAGCTTCTGCTCCTGTATCTATCATAGGCGTATAATATTTACTGTAATATCCTTCTACTACTATCTTTATTAATACATATATCTTCATTTCATGTTAAGACTCTTTTTAAGAATAACTTTTCTTTGTTATATGTTAAGGTTAATTGTGTATGTTCTATATTATATGGTTTTACTTGTTCTAACCATTTTATTCCTAATATTATATCTGCTTTTTGCATTTCTTCCTTTACTTCGAATTCTATTTTTATTTTCCTAACTCCTATTATTATTTCTTTTTCTGCTATATTTTTATTATTTATTAAACTTCTTGGTAGATCTGGGCACATATCATTATCGGTCTTTATTTCTTCATTTTTTACTAGATATTTTGCTATATAATTTTCTTCTTGTCCTGTTTTCAAAAGTATTAGATATTCTTTTTCATTTATTTTTCCTGTTATGTAATATTGATTTAAATTACTTATTGAATTTGTTTCATAACTTGTTCTTTTTGATGAGCTTGATGATTCTGGTTTTTCATCAGCTATTCTTTTCGTTGTACTTATTCTATCATTTACTATTTCTAAATTTTCTTCTGTATCTATGTCTCTATAGCTATAATCATTATAATCTATTGTTTTTACAATTTGTTCGAATGGGCTTTCTATTCGTATTTTGTTAATCTTATTTTTTCCTGTTATTTTATGTTTTGTTGTTAATACATATAGATTTTTACATCTTGCTGTAAATATTTTACTTACTGGGGTTAATTCTATTCCGGATATTTTCCAATATAATACGAGTGATTTATCTATATTTCTATCTGTTACTACTACTGAATAATTTTCACTTATTATAAATTTAAATTTTTGGTATATTAGATTTCCTTTTACGGCAGTTATTATGCTTTTTTCTATAGGTTTTATAATTCTATCATCTGCTAAATATAATTCTATTGGTGTATCTATTCCTTCTCTAAAACATGCTTTTATTAATATCTCTGTACCTCCAAGGTGTACATATTTTATTGGATCTCCTTTACTTTTTATATCATTTATCTCTTTATTAATTATTCTTTTTATTACTAGTGGTATACTAGCTTTTCCTTTTGCATATCTGCAGTCTATTACATGTTCTTTTTGGCATACTACATAATATTCATCCTTTTTCCTAGTAAAAATATTTTTTATTGTTGGTATTTTAAATATTTTCTCTACACTTAAATCTAATTCTTTTCCTTTTATTTCATCAATTATGTTACTATCAAATATTATTTTTTGTTCCGTTCCTTCATCATTTAAATATTCTTCCTTTGTTATTATTTATATATCTTCTTCAGTCATTTGATTCATCTATTTCACTATCTATTTCATTATCTGTTTCGTTTTCTGAAATTTCATATATACTATCCTCACTTTCTAATTCATAATCTATATAATCTATCTGCATATATTCGGTATTATCTATTTTTATTTCTGATATTTGTTTATTTTTTAGATTTTTAGGTAATTTACAATCTCTAGCTAAATGTCCTAACTTTCCACAATTATAACAAGTACATCCTTTTATAGATTTCTTCTTTCTATATGGTCTTTTATATTTATAATTTTTTACATAATATCTTTTTCTTGGTTTCTTATATTTATATTTTGATTTTTTATATTTCTTATATTTCTTATGTCTTTTTCTTTTCTTATAATATCTTACTTCGCATCCAAATTGGGGTGCTATTTTATTTTTGCAACATGCTAAATTTCTTATTAATGTTTTTTCCATTTTTAATTCTTCTCTATATTTTTCACATAAGTTTCTATACCATTGTTGTAAAAATTTTATTCTTGCTCCTAACGTATCTACTATTTTTGCTTCTTCCCAACTTTTTATTATTTTCGAACTAAATGGCTCGGGTAATTTATTAAAATATAATTTTCTTATCTCTTTACTTTCTTCTATACTATATGCTCCTTTATAATAATATTCTTTAAATGCGCAAGTATATTCATCTATATAACACATATTACATATTGCTAATTTTAACATTAAATTCCTATTTGTATCTTTTTCTTCATCTTGTTCTTCTTCAATTGTTGTCGTACTACCAAATTCATCTTTTATAGCTGTTTCATATTTTTTTAATAGTTCTATAGGTGTTAGTTTAGTTGTTGTTGATGATGTTCCTTCTATAGGTTTATTAGTTCTTAATACTTTTTTGCTATTTTCAGTTAAATTTGAAAACCATAGTTTTACTGATCCTATTAGTGTTCTTTCTATATATTCTGGTGCATCTGTTATATTTATATTATTATCTAATAATTGTTTTGTCATATATCCTATCCATAATTATATTGTTTTTTCTGTATCTATTACACATTCTAGGTCTAAAAAGTTATAATTTTTATTAATTATTTGTTTTGGTATCCATTTGTCATATTCATTATATTTCTTAAACTTATTCTTATAATATATAGGTTTTCTTATTTCTGTTGTTTTAGGTATTATATTTTCATCTTCTTTTTTATCAAGAGTATTTATTTCTGTGTGGGTACTTTCTTCATTAATTTCTTTTTGTTTTTCATTGATTTCTAAATTTTTTGTATTTGTTAATATTTCTGTATATGTTTCACTATCTTCGAAATCATAATTATCTGTCTCTGTCTCTTCAACATCTATATTATTTATTTCTAATTCTTTATTTTTTATTTCCAATTTTTCCTTAAATTGATTTATCTCGTTCAGTAATTTTTGTTCTCTATCTTTTTCTTCTTTTTCTTTTTGCCTTTGTTCATACAGTTCTTTTAACATTTGTAGTTCTTTTTCTAATTCAGCAATCCTACTATTTTTAGTTTCTTCTATTTTTCGTATTTCTTCTGTAGTTTGTTGTTTTATCTTTTCTATTTCCTGTTTCCTATCTATTTCTTCATTTTTTTTTTCTATTCTTACCATTGCTGTCAATTTATCTTCTAATTTTAATTCTTCTTTTTCTAACATTAGATATAAATGTTCACCTATTTTCTTATATCTTCTTCCTAGATTAGAAAATACTATTTTTATTTTTGATCCTTCGTGGTTTTCATATAATTTTTCATCTATTATAAATTCTTCTTTGTTCATTTTATTGTGAATAGTTCATGTTGATATATATATTCTAAACTATCTATTTGTGATTCTAATTTTGATATTTCATCTTTTTGTGTATCTATTGAGTTTTTACTAACTCCGACAAATATATTATAATGTAGTCTTTTTATTCTTATTTTTAATAATTTATTTTAATTCTTTGTATTGTTGTACTTTATTCATTTTAAATTATATTTATAATATCTTGGTGGATATCTAAATCTAATTTTATCATAATTGGGTGGTATGTGTTTCATTCTTCTAGATTTTAAATGGATTATTAATTTTGATTCAATACTGGATATTAATGTAATTAAGTAGGCTAATCTTTGTGGGTTTTCTTTTGTTTTATTTAGACTTATATATTCTGAATAATTACTAATTAAAGATTCTTTAATTTTTCTAAAAGCTTCTCTATTTTTAAATGGTCTTCGCATAATTAATTTAATAATTTATAGGTAAATTCTAATAACTCTAACATATATCTCACTTCTGTATTTTTTGAATTACTGGGCTCTGATACCATTTGTAGGGGGTGCGGATATGAAATAGATTCCCAAATATGAAAAAGTTTTATATTTTCTAAAAAGTAAAAGGAATTACGATATTATTTTTATTTTCTTTCAATAGAAAATTAATATTCAAATTTGATAAGAAAATCAGGATAAAACTTCTAATACATACAACTAAAGTTTTTCAAATTTATCTTTAAGTGAAAGGTGTTACAAAATAAAACTAGTATAAAGTAATTACGAAAATAAAATGCTTGTTAAATTTAAAATCTGAATTGATTTTCATATTTTATTAATTAAATTTGAAAAGTTAAAACATTAGTGTTCTTTTCCTTATAAAGTTATTAACACAACTTATAGTCACCAGTATATTATTTTCTTTGAATATTTATAAAATTTATTATGTGCATGATATTAATGATGTTGATCAGTATTATTACTATTTTGTTAATTTATTTAATGCATAATATATTTCTTAAAAAATATTATTACATAATATTTGAAAATGAATGTTACAGAGGAGTAATTTCACAAAGAGTATATTTCTATGTTATTAATGAATAGAATATGTTAGAGAAAAATAAAATATCACATGAAAGTTTTTGATTTTGGAAAAAAACCGACATCAAATGCCAGTTATAGAGATGTTTTATGGATAAATTACAGAAACTAGCAACCTTAAGATCTTAATTACGATTAATAACAATACTTTCTCAAAATTACAACTTATGTCAAAACCAGCAATATTTTAACTTTTCTAGAGTTAAGCACGTGAATTCCACCAATTGCTTTTCCTTTACCTATTTTCAAGCAATTTATCTATTTCTGGATTCCATCAATTACTTTTCCTTTACCTATTTTCAAGCAATTTACCCTATTTTCAAGCAATTTACCTATTTCAGTTTCCTCCATTCTAACGTTTTTTTTTTCTTTTTCAAAATCGCTATTTGCTCTCTAACTTCGGATAAACTTGTTCCCCAGTAATTAAGGGAAGATGATTTTACAGTTAATGCATGTTATTATTTTTTCATATAACTTTTTTTTGTAAAATAATTTTGGCATTTTTCAACCTTCTTTTGCGATTTTTTTTTTGCGGTTTGAAATTTTTGGAGTTACGCGATATTGCCAGTACATACAAATCGTAGTAGTTCAGTTAGTGGGATTCCACCGATGAATTTTAGGTCTGATGAAATACCATCGTTTAGTCTTGGTTTAACACAAGATGAAGAAATTAACTTGATTTCTACTAATTTTCAGTCTAAGAGAGGTGTTAGCAAAGTAGAGGTGAGATCAAATCAGCGTAACGATCCGAAAAAGATTGTGGAAATCATGAAACGGAAAGCATTGAGAAAATCTTCATCCCCAAAACCCATAAAAATTTAAAAATCGATGAAAAAGAGAAAGTCTGATGAAAAAAGAGAATCTAGTCAAATTTCAAGTCCTGTTTTTTATTTGATTATGAATCTGAAAAAGAGAAAGTGGAAAAGGTATTTTTTTATTTGTAAAATTTTATAATTTCTGGACAACATGTTCATATATGTATTTTATATATACAATTTATAAGGTGTGTATGTAGTTTTGAGTTTTGTTAAGATATGAAATTGCAGTTGCTAATGGGATGATATGTATCTGTTATATATTTAAGATATGTATTTTGTATTTAGGTTTGTTACTGATAAGATTTGTATTTGTTATATATAACATATTTAATATATGTATTTTGTATTTAAGATATGTGTAG